>NC_051443.1:12878693-12968246 GCF_001649575.2 Kryptolebias marmoratus
GGGGGGGGGGGGGTTATCTTTGTGTAATGTTTAACTAGTGGGTGAACAACAAAACCTGACTTTTTAAAAAAAAATTTACCATTATGTGGAGACACAGCTCCTCCAGTGGGACCCGCAGAATCTCCGGAACGGAGTAATCCATGAAGGAATCGAACCTGAGGCGAAGCAGGTTAAACATTTAACTTTAACAAACTCAGTTTCAGCTTCTTCAGCAAATTTTCAGCACCACACTGCATTGGTTCTCCGTTTCCCTGGAAACGCTGAGGCTCCACCTGATCGACTGGTGAGCTCCACACCTGTATTTGGGGTAGAGTCTGAAGCAGAAGCCGCTCCGGACCCGTCCTGCTCTCCCCTGCCTCTGGAGGGCGCTGGCTTTGGAGACAAACGTTTCCACCAGAGAACTCATCTGGCTGCTCTCGTGGTACCTGAGCAGAAAGGAGTGATGTATTTTTTAAAAACAGTTCATCGTAGTTATTTAGACATGAAAACACTTATAAATCATCACGGATTTTGTTATTTTAGCTGTTCACAAGTTAACACAAGCAGTAACTTATATTTAATATCAACTAAAAGTGCAGATTCTAGATTCAGATGAGACTTTTGGTTATTACATTTAATTTGCAGGACTATTTTTTTCAGGACTTGAACGTAATTGGAAAATTATGTTGGCTTAGATTCAACCAGGGGTGGGCAATCCTGGTCCTAAAGAGCCACCATCCTGCAGGTTTTACTTGTTCCTCTGTTCCAACACACCTGATTTGAATCAATGGGTGATTAACAGGCTTCTGCAGAACAGGAAGAGGTAATTTAACCACTGAATCAGGTGTGTTGGAGCAGGGAAACAAGGAAAACATGCAGGATAGAGGCCCTCCAGGACCAGGATTGCCCACCCCTGGATTCAACCATATTCAGCAAAATCGATTGGACAGAAACCTAAAAGATTGTCAAAGCTTAAACAGGTAAAACATTTAACAAAGTCCCACTAAGCATGATCTCTGAGGGTTGTACTGAAGGCAGAAACACACAGTCAGATAGAAACTGAATGCTACATGGCATTTATTGTGAAATTCTTTAGCCATTCTGCTTTAGGTCATTTTAGCAACAAGTATATGAGGCACTTATTGTAAACAAAACTGAAAGTTGAGTCCTGCTTTTAGGCTGCTTTGAATGAAAGTGTTTGCTGAAGACTAAAGACCTAAATGTTCATAAAAGATAAGAGTTTTACATTTCATATTACAGTTTCTATATTAAATTTAAAACTTCAGCAACTGTGGCATGAATATCTCTGGGTCTGACATTATGACCTCCACGGGATCAGCTAAACAGGATCCACAGAACTAATAACAGCCTCATCAGCTGGAATTTGACTTTACAGCTTATTAGTGGCTGTTGAGATGTGCGAAACTCAACCTGCTGACATTAACATTTAGTTCCTTGACTTTAGGTATTAATTCACAGCAACATCCAGATAGAGTAGCATTTGATGGGATTAATCAGATCGAATAATAAAGTTTCAGTAACAACAATCTGGTTCAACATAATCAGAAATTTTAAAAAAAAGTAAAAATATTATTATTTTATAGGCTCGTACTTGTTTTCTTTAGTCTTCCCACAGTCAATAACAAACACCACATCAGGGATAGTCACACCTGTCTCTGCAATGTTGGTCGACAACACAACCTAAAAAGAAAAACGACCAAACGGGTCAAGTTTGAGATATCATTTCATCCACATGAACTGTCTCATTATGTCTAAGGCGTAATTTAAAAGTACCTTTCTGACTCCAGCAGGGGGCACTGTGAAGGCAGCAGCCTGGTCTTTAGATGAAAGCGTTGAATGAAGGGCAACGATCCTGTACCTGCACAGCGTGTGACATCACTTATTCTGTTTTCAGAGTTTGGTACATCTTATTAGAAGGCGGCGCCTCGTGATGAACTACCTGTTCTTGTCCCGAAACCGCTTGTCTGAAGAGATCAGGTCGTACAGCTGCTGGATGTGAGCCAGACCTGGGAGGAACACGAGCACGGCTCCATCCATGTCTGCGAACTGCGGGGATTTGTCTGGCAGAGGCAAGAAAAAAAAAAAAAAAGAGTCCCACAAATTTATATCACATCGAGTGATTATGAAAGACATTGTTCTTTGAGCACCATCCAGTAGCTGTACCCAGGTAGTCGAGGAGGTCTACGAGCAGGTCCATGTTGATCTTGTTAGGGTTCATGTACTGCAGCACCCGCCGAGTTCTGCTGCTGAAGTGGTCGAGGTCTGGACCCAGATCCCAGCCGGCGGAGGAGTCCCTCAGTATAACCTCCTGAAACAAACAGAAGGACACAAACGTATCTAAAAATAATCCACGACTTAGAAGGGGCTCAGGAGAAGTCGTTAGCATAACTGAAAATGTCCCTTAAAGAACAGCGATTACATGTAGAGGCAGAACAAACAATTCTCATCAGGATCTTAAATTCTTGTTTCATTAGGAGGGCTTGGACTATGACACAGGATTTGTTTCTCAGTGAGGAAATTCAGCCTTAAATTAATGTCCAAACGAACGCTCACTAAAGACACCGATGTGTAAAACACAACCTCTTACAAAACAAGAGTGTTTGAAATGGGAGATTACTACAAATAAAATCAACAAATTCTGGACAAAAACACCAAAAATCTGCAAAAAAGGTAAACACAGGAGGGTACAGAACCGTGGATCTCCACCGGACACCGCTCTACCAAGAGCGCTGGTGGCGAAGGCTCAGCAGCGTGAAGATTTCTGTGACAGAAAAAAGCTGCAGAGGATGACAAGAGACGCTGACAGCCTGCTGCCCTCTGGTAAAAGGTAAAAAACCCAGCTTTTTTCCCTGGGCTGACACACATGAACCAGCTAACTATTATTTTATAAGTGCTATAGCACAATAATTTGTTTATTTTACTCTTTTAAATCCTAAAGCAAATGTCTTTATGGCTATTTATTGACTTTTTTTACTGTTTGATTGTTGTTGTTGTTTTTTGCTGATTTTGTTGTGTAGGCAAACCCATGCAGTGCCAATAAAGACTATATATCTAGAAAATAAAATTAAATCTTCCAAAAGTTGCTGATCTGTTTAGAAGTTTTGTGTTTTGGCTACAAACATCTACGTTAGAACAACACAGCTGAATTCCTTAATGGCCTTTCTGCCAGTTTTACTTGATGGTTTTTGCATGTTTGCTCTTCTTGGGGGAAAAAAAACTTGGTGGCAACACCGTACTCAATGCAAAACTTAAAAAAACAACAAACAACTGAACTTAATTACAAAGTTGGTAATTAACCCTGCATCCCCTCTTCAGTGGGGCTTCTGTTCTTATTCTTCTCGGATCTATGAACTCACACTAAGGCATGCTGGGTACGTTTAACCCGGCTCACAGTACAGACCCAAACCACTCCCAGGAGTAAAACCTCACGTAGCACCAACATTACCTGGTGTTGCAAAGCTTTGCCACCTTTTTGTGTGACACAGATGGAGACTTCTTCTTCCTCTTCTAAAATTTTCTGGCAGTACTCGGAGTCTTTTTCCAGAATGTATCCGGTCTCCTCCACTATATCCTCCAAATGAGACACCTAGAGACAAAACAAAAACAAAAACACAAACACATCTGTTTCTGTAAAAGCAGCAGAGCAGCAGCTCATGAACGATGTTAAACTTGCTGTAAAAATTTATTGCGTCATTTTGATGCAATAAATTCTTACTGCAAAAAAAAAAAAAAACCATCTCTTTATATTTTGCTTCCAGAGCCAAACGTTCTTGTTTGTGAACACAAACTCCTCCTTTTTACCTCCACTGGGAAAGTCCTGCCTGGGACGGTTATCACTGGGCAGCGGTTGAAGTAGCTGGAGAACTTTTGGCAGTCCACCGTGGCACTCATCAGGATGAGCTGCAGGTCAGATCGCTTCATCACGACATCTTTGAGGATGGTTAGCAGGAAGTCGGACTGGACGCTGCGCTCGTGGACCTGAGGAGGCGGGGGAAATATTTTAGCCTCGAGGAGGGAAAGGAAATCTAAGAAAAATGCGTGCTTGATCGGGGAGCTGCTAGCACCTCATCCACAATGATGTGGGTCAGCGAGCCGAGGTGTCTGTCGTGCTGGAGTTTCCTCAGCAGAACTCCGGTTGTGCAGTACAGCAGACGGGTCCAGTCCCCGGACTGATTCTCCATCCTGATCTGGTATCCACACAGCGACGACTGCGTTCAACACAAAACATTGCAGTTAAAATACAAACTCCAAGTCCAAAAAAGTTCAGACATTGTGTAAAAATGTAAATGCAACAATTTGACGATCTCATAAATCCATATATGTTTCACAACAGAACACAGTAAACATATCAAATGTCTATATTTTTTTCTTTTCTTTTTTTTTTAGAAATAGTCTTGTAGTTGAAAGTGTATCTGATCTGCTTCAGCTGACAGTCAGAGCACCAAATACTGAAAGCTACACATGTTTGACCTTGGATCCGGGTCCATCGTCGCTGCCCAGCTCCTGGCTGACTCTGCAGGCGAGGCTCATGGCTGAGATCCTGCGCGGCTGGGTCACCATGATGTTGCAGGGCTGAGCAGCGTCACCCCGGGTCAACATCTCCTCCAGGAGGAACTGAGGGATCTGAGTGCTCTTCCCGCTGCCCGTCTCCCCGGCCACCACCACCACCGGGTGGCGTCGCAGAGCCTCCAGGATGCGACGTCTGTGCTGGAAGACTGGAAGCTGCTCTCGCTCTGCCTGAGTGGTTGAACACTTTTTTAAATAAATGGAGCTTTATTTAAATCGAGTCATAGTAAGAAGTGCGTTTACCTGCAGCTTAAGGGCGAGAGGAGACTCCCTCTGCTTTAGTAAGAGCTCCCTGGCTGCCTGAAGTGCTGCCGCCTCTCCCTTTCTCCCTTCACTTTTTTCACTCTTTTCTTCCACTTCACTTCTCTCGCACATATCGAGGCCAGCCAGGTTCTCCCAGGATTCCTCGGGCTCGTCCTCACCAGCTCCGCTCAGTCCCTGTTGTCCCGGGGATGCATGCTGCTGTCCCTGACTCTGGTTCTGCTGCTGCTGCTGCTGCTTGAGCCGAGTCAGGAGTCGGGAAATGAACTGGTCTCGAGGTTTGTTGGCAGCAGTGCGGTTCGCCTCCTGCTGCTGCTGCTCATTGTCTCTCCACTCCAGCCACACGTCTCTGTAGGTCGGAGGGAGCAGCTGATGCACCGACTGAGTGAGAGAAGTAAGAGACGAGAGCGGCTGCAGATTGAAAAAGTGAGGAGCAAAAACATGCTGTCAAACACAAAGAGCTACTGCGCAACTTACCTGGCCTTTAACCAGGTTGTAGAGAGCCAGAGTGGCAGCCAGATGCTGCGCCTGCATGCTGTCCTCAGTCAGGATGGTTGGACAAACTTCCAAAACATCTTCTGTTCTCTGAACCCGCACCCTGGCGAACGCAAAGACATCATAAGAGTTAAAGATGTGTCTAAATACGGTCAAGGGGATTTTAAAGACAGTCTCTGGTATATTTGGCACATGGCTCTTTGTTTTCAGGAAATACACACACACACACACACGTGCTTACTTGCATCTCCAGTATCTGCCGGCAGCAACCTTATGAAAAGCCGGTGCTGGACTTTTGGGTAGATTCTTTCGGACCCAGTCGATCAGAAACTGTTTGGGAGACTTTCCTGTCCAACTGCGAGCTGTGTAGTCGAAGTTACGAATGTCCTTCGGTTCATTCTTTTTCCCAACTGCAAAGAAAATAATTGTACCCTACAGTTAGCACCGCTGAGACACATAGAGCTGAACTAAACTGGTCTCAGTATCGGTGAACCAAAGATCCTGATGATGCACGAAAGCTGTCGAGTTATTTTAAACATGCACCTTTCTGTGCAGGAGGCTCCTTCTCTGCTTGTTCAAACAATCTAAAGCTGAGGTCCTCTTTGTCCTCAGTGACAGGAAGGGTCTTGTTTTCCTTCTGAGGGACATCCACTACTTTGATGGCAGGGTTGAACATGGGGTGGGACTCCAGCTGTTTCATTTCTAGAACGCAAAAACACACTTTTACATTAGGAGGGAACAGGATGTGTTATATGAAGTGATCAGTTTTTCAAGTTTTTGTTTACTTTTGTTCTATTAGAACATTTTGTATAGATTAGCTGCTGCTTTGCAAACGTGCAGTTTGATAGTTTTAAAAGCAGAGACGTACCTTGCTGTATGACCCGTATTCTGTCCTGTGCCGTCCTCTGGCCCATTTTGTCTCCTTTGGTCTTGGAATTAGCTGCCATTTCTTTGGAGTCATACAGCTGAGCAGTCAGGATCAAATACCTGTCATTCTACACAGAAATACCCAATATGTGTAAATATACAATAATACAGAAATATATTTACCACTATGAATAAGAGCTCAAGTGTTGTCTCAAAGCCTAATAAATAAAAAATTACATTGCACTGCCTCAAAAGGTTTGGAGGTAATAATAAATTGTATTTTTCCTGCTGTGCATAACTGTTTTCAGTGAACATAAACACATCAGTTTGCAACAGAAGAATAAACTGTGTTATTTACTTGGCTGGAGGGTGGTGTTTTATTATTAAGAACCCTCTACAATGAAAAAATCTTAGGATAATATGAAAAATGCAGCTGTAAGTTTGTTTAATTCAACTTACCGGGTCAAACTTTTCTTTCAGTTCAGGGTTGCACGTCTGTCCCCCCCCTTCCTCTTCCTCTTCCTCGTCGCTGCTTTGCTCTGCGTACCTTAAGATCCAGTCCTTCATGCTTGCAGCTTCGTCCTTCTGTGTGACCTGACAAACACCACACACACACACACACACACACACACAGTCTTAAAGTACTCTGTCACAGAACACATAGCGTCACACATAAACACACAAACCTTGGGTATCTCTTTGCGGGCATTGTTGGTCACTTTGGGGCTCTGAGCTGCAGGTTTCTGCGGAGGAGGAGGCTGGAACTTGGGCCGACTCTTCTGGTTCTCCTCCTGCAGCTGCTGGCTGAAACCATCTGGTAACTCCTCTGTTAAAGCAGATAATAAACAGATAAGATAATAAACACACTCCACATCCTTCTTAATAATGGTCGTGAACGCTGTATTACCATCTTTGAGGTTGAGACAGAGCCAGTCGAGAGCAGAGTGGAGATCTCCTCCATACAGGACAGTACTCTTCATCGCCTCCTCGATGTGTTCTTGCTTAAAATGAAACTTCTGCAGAGCTGTGTACAGGTCCTGCAAGCATGTAAGAAAACAATAATTACCGCCAGAAGCTGAAGGTGAACTGACGGTGTTTTTGCCCTTGTCTGCGAGTGAGTCGGTTTGTCCGTACTGTTAGCAAAATATCTCATGAAGCAGTGAAAACCTTTAGAAAGTAATCCATGGATGAACATCTACAACCGATTCACTTTTAGAGTTAACATGATTCAAGATGGCTGCCTCAGCTAGTGAACTTAACACACACAACTCTTGTTATAAGTCAGCCCATTTTACAGAAGTTGAGCTCAAACTCGATGTGGTAGTAGCTTGGAGTCATTCTTAACATATACTCTGAGCACTAATTTATTGCTTGAGATCTGTTTATAAGATTTGCCAGTAACCATTCGAGTTAACTGTGTCTGCCTGTTTGCAAAATATTTCAGGAACCCCTGAACATATTTCAATGAAACTCTTTGAAAGTAATTGATGGGTGTACATCTACAGCTGATTAACTTTTAGAGTCAACCCAATTCAAGGTGGCCGCCACAGCCAACTGATTTTAGGAAGCAAAAAATAACTATAGCTCGGCCAATTTTATAGATATTAGGCTAAAATTCAGTGTGGTAGTAGATGAGCATCACCACCAACACATGCTCTGAGTGCTAACACATCTTACAAGATCTCACAATATTGCATGAGATCGTGTATAACGTCATTTACAAGGTTTCACCAAAACTGCTTCAACTCCTTTTCAACAAATGATCTAAGTTTAAAGCTTTGGAATAAAAGGAGGTGGGTGATATGCATTCCTTCGAGAAATGCTTGGCCTTTAATTGAAAGAAGTAATGTACAGGTGTGTTGACAATAAGGCTGGGTATCATAGTAATAGTCTTGTCCTTACCATCAATTTCTTGCTTGTAAGTCTGCCAGATATGGGCCCTTTGTCCCCGTTCTCCTGTTGGAAGTCATTGATCAGCTTGATGATCTTTTTCTCCAGATCAGCTTGGATGGACACCTGTGTTAAACATGTTAAATCATGTTTTTTGCAAATCATAAAACATAATTACAAAATGGATGTCTTAAAACACCTGGACACACTACACTTACTTTAAGAATCGACTTGTCTGAGGCCCCACCTGTGTCCACCTGGGCTGTCCCAGTAAGGCTGTAAGTCTTTGGAGCTGACGATAGGACAACACACAGAAATAGGTATATACACAGATGTCACTACAGAGCTAATGTTCATATTGGCCAGTCCAGTTCTCAGGCAGACTTGTTGACAAAAAATATCTATACTGTATAGTTATATTGTTTAAAAATAACGACCCGTTTATGTAAGAGCATGCAAGGAAGCACGGTTGTTCTGACCGGTGACAACAGTGATATTTATGTGTCTTTAATGAAGTGGAAACCTGCTGCACCACCTTTAGACTTGCTCTCTTTGGCTGGTTTGTTAGCTTTGCTGCTGGCTGCGTGTTTCTTCGGATTCTCCACAACACCGGTCCCCGCAGCAGGAGACCCAGAGCCGCCCGCTGCTGCCGGGGGAACTTGAGGCGCCGATTTCTTCTTTTTCCCACCCATGAGGTCAAATTCCCCTGTCTGGTTGTGGCTCGTTTACTCGGAAACGCGGTTTAAAAACATCCCCGAGGAGGAAAGACAGTTAAATTAACACACCGAGAGACGTGTGCTGCTTTTTTTTTTTTGTACCACACGGCCGCCGTAGCGGAACTGCAGAGACGACCTCGCGCTGCATTCTGGGAAACTTTCCCCTCAACAAACATGGCGGACCCGTTCGGAGACGGCTTGTTCAGCGTGTTTGACGATGAGCAACAAAGTCCTGCCGGTAAAAAGATTCCCGCAAGCGTCTCTACGGAAACAGGGTATGTTAATTTCATGAAACAAAGTGTTGTACGAGAAGTTATCTGGTTATTTGTATGTGTCGCGTGAACGTGGCATCATCGTGTGGGCTCGTGCAAGAAACGGTTCAAACCGAAACGAGCTAACTGCTTTACCGGTTAAACTGAAAAGCACATAACGTGTTTAATTGTGTAGATGCTATTCAGTTTGTGGCTCTGTTCAGCTTTAGCTAAAGTTTATTTTTTTAGTGAAACCGTGAGGTTTTTAACAGTGTGGAACTCTGTTTGGCTGACGACTTGTGTCCTTATTTGCTGTGTGTTTCTGTTGTCCAGGAAAGCTGCAGGTAAAGTAGGTTTGGACAAGGATGCAGGTCCATCTGCTCGGAACAAGAGGGAGGCGGACTGTGACGGCGGGGAGGACGTGGTGTTTGCAAAGAAGCCTCGACAGGACACGACCAGTGACCTCAAGTAAAAAAAAACAGCTTTATTGTGCCTAACCAGACTAAAAACAGCAACACAGTGATACACATCACTTCTGTTAAATACCCTTCCCTACACCTGTAACTAAGCTGTTTCTCTTCATTTAGGAGCTGTAATTAGTTCAGACCTGATATAGTTGTTAGTTTATTTCTGTTTAGGTTACACTGTGGGGGAAAAAAAAAACTTGTGACAAGGATGTCACATTTTCTTTACTGTCTACACATAATAATCTACAATGTTCACCCCTTTTTACTATGATTTAATGAAGCCAACTTTTTATTTTGAGGCACCTAATATAGGTGGTGCATTCACACTATAATCCTTCGAAGTTGAAAACATCCCTCTAAAATTCTATTGTCTATTGAAAGGTGTATTAGACTTGTCAATGTTAGCTAAAACTTTAAAGGTTTCAGGCTTTGTTATAACTATAAATATAAACTAAAAAGTGTTTAAGAGGTGAAAGTTTTGTACTCCCCATTTCACATCAAACTAATGGCTTTTACAATTCTTAAATAAATCTTAGACTTTTACAAGTTACAGAGCCCAGTTTTGTATATATTTTGAGTTGTGGCTAGTTTTACACAGATGTTTCTAATGTTTATGTCATTTGTACCCTCAGTAACAATCAAATTGTGGATTTATAGCTGGATGTCAGTAATTTTCAGAAGAATCTGTTCTGTGCTCCTTTTAAGTACAATAAATTATTGTGAATTAAAAGGTCGTGGTCTTACATTTTCCACGTAAGATGCACCTGGCTGTGACATAATACTTTTTTTGTTGTTGTTTATTTCAGTCTTGCTGAGTTTATGCCCCAAGTGAAGGTGGAGCCAGTTGAAACTGTGGAAGGATGCTCACATGAGGTAAATTAAATTACCATTTTCTCCTTTTAATTCAGTCTTTGATTTAATATTTTAACGGTTTAAATGCTAAAAATGCTGTCTTTCAGGTTGCCCTGCCTGCAGATGATGAGTATAAACCACTGAAACCAAGAGTTGGGAAAGGAGCTAAGGTATAACACACTGTCCATTCAATCTCTTTTGTGCAGCTGGTTTATGTGTTTGTGTTGAATAGATTGCATTACATTACATTTTAATTAGTTCTTTAAAATAACATGTTTTAAATGCTGCTCCAGAGCTAGTCATTAAAATATTTTCAGTTCAGCAGTAATTCAGACTTAAAATTAGATAGTGTTGTGAATTGCTTTGGGTTTTTGTTAAGTGTGTAATATGTTTTTCTTATATCTTTATTTCTTTTGTCATTGTTTGTCCTGCAGGAATACCCTTTTATCCTCGATCCCTTTCAGCGGGAGGCCATTTTATGTATCGACAACAACCAGTCCGTGCTTGTGTCAGCGCACACTTCTGCAGGCAAAACTGTATGCGCCGAGTAAGTATCCTTAATGAACACAGCACGGTTTAACTCGGCCTGACTCGTTCCTGGTTTATTTTCCCTCTGGATGGTGTTTTTTATTTATTCTATTTTTCTATTAACTGACAGGATAAAGACAAATAACTTCCTTGTATGTTTTTTTACAGCACATGAACTTATCAAACACTTTCCTCCAACCTGACTTATAAGTAACAAGTATAGTTTTTATTGCACCAACTGAAAACAAAAGGATCATAACCACTAAGTGCTATCGAGCTGAACTCTTACATTTGCCCTGTAAACCCATACTTGAGTTAATAAATAGGCTTTTGTTTCAATAATCGTGTCAACATTATTCAGATCTGTGATTTCTGTTGTAAATTGTGCCAGACTTTGACTGTATGCTGCTACAGTGATGCTGAATTTGTAAAGTATAATGTGACTTTATGCATGTTTTTATCCCTTTATTCTGATCTCATTTTTATTATATCTATATGTATTATTATTATTATTATTATTATTATTATATGTATACTGGTAGCACGATCAGTATTTAGGTAAAGTAAACTTTATATAGTGTATTACCAAAGATCGTACCTGTTTTGCTCTTCTTGTAGGTATGCCATTGCACTGGCTCTCAGAGAAAAGCAGAGAGTCATCTTCACCAGCCCAATCAAGGCCCTGTCCAACCAGAAGTACAGAGAGATGTACGAAGAGTTTCAGGATGTGGGACTGATGACAGGTGACGTTACCATCAACCCGACTGCCTCCTGCCTCGTCATGACAACAGAGGTGAGGTATTGTCCAAACAGGAAGTATTATCAGAGACATTATGACCACCCACCTGGTATTTGGTAGGTTTTCCTGTAGTTACCCAGCAGCCCTGACCCATCAAGACTTCCTGCCAGGTGCTATTGTATAAAGCAGTCATGGTCAATTACTCCTTTTGTCAGGGAGCATGTTGTCACGCTTCCTCACAGGAAGTCTTGTGGGTTGTGTGTCCATTGCACAGCTGGATAGAAAATAATGATGGTGTTTTATTTTTTTCCCCAGATTTTGAGGAGCATGCTGTATCGGGGCTCAGAAATCATGCGAGAAGTGGCGTGGGTCATTTTTGATGAGATCCATTATATGAGAGATGCAGGTATGTGCAGAACAACAATGGGACCACACATAGGAGTACTTACAGCACACAAAAACTATTATACTACTACAGTTGGATTCCTTTGAACATAGGTTGTAGGACAAACTTCCATAAGTGTTTCAGTCTGTTTATTACTTAAAGCAGAATGTTGATGATACAGCCCTTTGTTTTGTGAAGTAGTCAGTTTTTGTCTTCAGTTCAGTCGCAGATAGTTGAGAATAATCCATCTTCCACATGTCACCTCATTGTTAGTCATGATTTTAAAACTGGTTCATGTTATTAAATCCTTACCCTGAAGATACAAACATTAAGTAATGTTATGATCAGCTGAACCGTTAATACTAAAGCTGCAGTGCTGCATAATTTCTTTGTCACCTATCAGTTCTATTAATGCTGGACTTTACTGGGAGTCCATTCTTCTGTTTTTTATAGAAATTTAGAGGTAGATGTTACTAACTGTAGCTTATATGGGCTCAGTTCAGATACAGTCGTTTCTGATTTTGTTATTGTAGTTTCATTTATTTACTGGAGCATTCATTGACAATAAAACATTTGAATTTTGTATTCCCTGGCTAGTAAAAATAATTTAAAAAAGAGCAATAGCATTGCATCTTATTTTCTAAAGGGCATTGTTGAATCATTGCTATTTGAAGTTGAATGAAAAACACAACTTCTAATATCTTGTAGTTGATATCAAAGTGAGACGTAATGAGAAGAAGGGGGTGCTAAATTTTTGAAGTGTCTGAATCTCTTGACTTCAAAGAGGTGTAAGTGTGAGATGAAACGGCTTGATATTAATACTTGAGCTGGAGAGGTTATCTTTCTCTTGCAAATCTGAACTGATATTTGAACCGTATAACTTCTTAAATTTAATTAGTACCAAACCTAATTTCAAACCATTCTCAGTTGATTTCTAGTTCAGCCCAGGCATTTTAAAAATGTTTTAATTTTTGCCATTTTTGTCACTGAAACTAGACAACAGAATGAACGAGACGTGGACAATTGATTGTAACACTTATTTCCTTGTGTATTTCAGAGCGTGGTGTGGTTTGGGAAGAGACCATCATTCTTCTTCCTGACAACGTGCACTACGTTTTCCTTTCTGCCACCATCCCCAACGCCCGACAGTTTGCTGAGTGGATCTGTCATTTACATAAGCAGGTATGACATTGTAAGAAGGCATCAGTTATCCAGATATGCATAACAACACATTCCACTAAACTTATTTGTTTAGCTGTTATTTTTGTTTTAATAACTCCAGTGTGTTTACCTAATTTTCCTGCAGCCTTGCCATGTGGTTTACACAGACTACCGCCCTACTCCACTGCAGCATTACATCTTTCCAGCAGGGGGAGATGGACTCCATCTGGTGGTTGATGAGAATGTAAGTATGCCACAATTATTGATTTAGCAGAACTAAGTAATGATTTGGAGTCAAACTCCACTTTTACACTAATAGTCCTGTCATCACAATTTATTTTTGTGGTTTCATTAGGGCATGGTCTTTTTCCTTCACCTGTTGATTCAAATATGGGGCAACCCATTGTATTATTTGCAAAATTTCCACATTATACGTTTTTCTCCAGGGGGACTTCAGAGAAGATAATTTCAACACAGCCATGCAGGTGCTGAGAGATTCTGGGGAATCTGGGGCCGGCGGTGGAGGCGGCAAGTGGGAACGAGGACGGAAAGGAGGCACAAGAGGTATACATGCATATGATACCTAATCAAATAAAAATGAGTGTAAAAGGAGTAACTATCTTCAGAAATGTATATTTCTGTGCACCTTCTCAAGGCCCGTCAAGTGTTTTTAAGATAGTGAAGATGATTATGGAAAGGAACTTCCAGCCAGTCATCATTTTCAGCTTCAGTAAGAAGGAGTGTGAGGCCTACGCTCTGCAGGTGGCTAAACTCGACTTCAACAGTGGTACGTGCATTTATGGAGATCTTATTAAGGGTTGGACTTTTCTCGTTCTGTTTTTTTTTGGTTTCACTGTCAGGTGTAGGGGTGTTGGTTGCACCTTGTGGCATGACTTCAGTCTCTTCTGTTTGAATGGGAACACAAAACAGTCCTAGTTGGTTTTGGGCATAGTGTATCAGACCCTGAAACTATTATTATTTATTATTATTAACCTTTTATTTAACCAGGCAAGTCCCATTACCTAAATAGTAAATGGTGTGTATTTTGTGTGAGAGCACATTTTAGTGTTTTTCTGCTAAAATAGATGCTTTCAGATTGTGCATGAAATGGTGGAAAAAAATATTTAGATCACAAACTTTTGTGTTGCACAATAATATAATTTCACTGTAGTTGTATTAAAATTGATTTGACTGCTTTTATGTGTTAGTTTGTTGGAGTTTTGTAATCTCATGACTTTCGCCTTTTTCACCTGGTAAAGTTTTTATTATTTTCTAAAGTAGCTATAAGTTTTAAAGTATAAAATATGTGCATTAAGTCAAGCTTGTACTCCTGTCTCAGGTAAAATTAGTTTTATTTGATCATCTTTTTTTTATCAGAATAACTCAAGCTATTAGTATTTCTACTGGAGGCATGTTTTTGATCAGTTCTCTTTTTTGTGAACAAATTCCCCTCACACTGAAATGTCATAATAAGCACATTTTTGTGACAAATTGCTCCGGGGAGTTGAAATTAGAAAATCAGAACCCCTCACCAAAATGCTAAATTGTTGGCAGGCTGAGCTCTCCACTGAGGGAGGGTTATGAATATAGCTTATTGTGCCTGCGCAGTTGGACAAGTAAAGAAGTTGCATGAAGACAAATTCTGTTAGGAAATAATCCAGCTTTAGAGGAAGCTTGGCTCTCATCCACCTGCTTCAGACCTTTTGCAGTGAAATAAAACATCCATACAAATTGATACCGTGAAACATGTTCCTTTCTCATCTTGATTAGTTTTTTCCTGGACTGGGACAACATTATAAATCTCGTTTGTTTTAATGCTAAGCTCCTCCAACAATGAAGGGCTTTATTCTGCGAAAGCCGAAAGTTTTTAATCAACAACCCAAGCAGCAAATGGGGAAATCTTTGCCAAAGATTTTCTTTGTTTGTAATTTTGAAGAACTATTTCTGTAAGAGAAGATGACTTTCCTGTAAAATTAGCAAATAGCGTTGTGCAAGGAGAGAATTTTCTTATGTTGGGGAAAAAATTTCATTTGAGTAAAACGTCTTGATCTTTTAGTATTATAAGCAAAGACTAAAATTACTAGTACATAATAAAGGCCTGAAATGTTGGAAACCTAAATTGACTGTGAGGCATATAAAAATTCATATGGGCCTTTTTTCAAGAAACAGAGGAAGCCACAGTGTTTGACCGGGTCGTGTGTGTGTGTGTAGGTGGGTTATGATGAAGTGATTGAGACACGTGGATCCTCTGGTTTCCTTTTTTTCCAATCAACTCTTGTTAACCCCTCTCCTCTTTTTTTGGATTGTGTTGTAGTCAGTCAGTTGACTAGCTGATATATATTTACTACAGTTCTTGTAAAAAAAAAAAGAAAGAAAGAAAGAAAAGATTTTAATCTGTGGCTAAAACCACAGTCATGAGTTAAACATTTGGTACAAAATTTCAAACGTTATAAACACGAGTTTGCTGAAACATTGCTGCAAAATCAATAATCGGCAAAGACTTGGTCAAAGTCTTTGCCCTTCCTCCTGATGCCCCAGATTAACAACACCTGACTTAAACTGGACTGGTTGAAGACGTCACAATGTCTTCGTGTTAATAATTGGACAGCTCTCTGAGCAGCTGTGAGAGGATGTTAACAAATGCTCAATTTGCCTGTTCTAGATGATGAGAAGCGTCTGGTGGAAGAAGTGTTCAACAATGCAGTGGATTGTCTTTCAGATGAGGACAAGAAACTGCCTCAGGTGAGCAGGACAGCTCTGTCACGATCTGTAAAATACTTTAATAACGTCCAGTTTTTAAACACTTTGTAAAACAAAAAAAAATGTCTCAAACTCTGAGCTCCGGTTTAAGCTGCTGTTGTGACTTCCTATATGAAAGCCAGTCGTGTTCGTGTTGTAACTGTGAGTGAGGAGATTACTACAGCATGTGATATGGCTAAGCCAGCGATGTCCCGCCCTTTTCCACGGCAAGGGTTGTGTTTTCTGTTTCGGCATTTCTGGTTTTGGTTGCTGTAATCCTTTGAGTAAAGCTGTTAGATTTAAACTATCACTAAATTAATAAATTAACAGTAATGATCATCTGGTGTCCCACAGGTTGAGCATGTGCTGCCACTGTTGAGGAGAGGGATAGGAATCCATCATGGAGGCCTCCTACCCATCCTGAAAGAAACCATAGAGATTCTTTTCTCTGAAGGCTTGCTAAAGGTACCTCCAGCTTTGACAGGAGTCACTCTGTAAACACATTAATATTCCTCTCTGTAGGATAGTAAATGAACGTTTAAATTACATTATAAGATTGTTTATTTAGACATTAGTTAGTTTACTCAACTCCAGTTGATTCAAGCCCAATAAAAGCATAAAAGTTAAGATTTCTGATCGCTAATTTTTGCATCGTTGATGGATTTGATCATCTTTGATTTGCGCGGATCAACTCTGATGTTGCACAGAATTTTATAAATAATCCTAATAATCTTTCCCAGCTGCTAATTTCAAGTTTTATTAATGTTGAGAAGATGCCTTAGCAATAAAATGCATATATAAATTTACTGTAAATTAAAGTTTTATGTACTTGCTACGATGCAAGAATCGTTTTGAATATTAAAGAACATTTTTATAATAATTGCATGATTCAAAAACGGGTCCAGATACAAACCTTGCAACTAATTAAGGACTTTTATTAAAACTCCACATAACATTAAAACTAAAACACTATAGGTCACTACGTTAAATCTACTGTAATTAATCTTTTTAAACATAACATCTAGAAAATCTAAATTTGAAGCAACAAATCACTTAGTCAGGACTCATAAGATCATATAGTGTTTTTGTTTGTAACTACCGGTATAAGAAATTTTGTTGAAAAGAAAACTTAAGAAAACACCAAATGTCTTACTGTAACTAATCTTGTGTTCATGTGGAGGTGAAATTGTATTTATGCCTTTTTATTTCCTTTCCAGGCCTTGTTTGCCACAGAGACATTTGCCATGGGTATTAACATGCCGGCTCGGACTGTGCTCTTCACCAGCGCACGCAAGTTTGATGGCAAGAATCACCGCTTTGTAAGAGGACACTCTCCTACTCCTACTTCCCGACCACATACCACCAATTAAAGACAAAATGACCTGAGCTAGTCGTCGTTCTACATTACGCTGTGGCATTTCACATAGCTGACAATGAAGCCTTCCAAAAGCAAGAGGTTGAGCTAAAACTGCAGCTAATATAAACAAGGTATCTGTGTTTGGGAGAAGTTAAAACACTCAGAAAGAAAGTGAACAGTGTGTATCTTCAGTAAGAGGGTCAGCAACTTGTAAAGCTTCTAAGAAACTGTCCTGCCTCTTTAAACCTGTCCTGGTGTGTTTAGTGTCGAGCTGATACTCGGTGTGTTGCTCTGAAGTCTTTATAAGGTCTTCAAGCACTCCTGCTTGCTTTGCCACATAAACAGCCACGTATTGTTTATAAGAGCTGGGGGCCGTGTGTGAAGCTGCTGTTACACACACACACACACACAAGGCTTGAAGAGAATGAGAGAGACACTGCCCTCCAAGAAGTTCATCAGGAACATCTGGTGCCTCTGATGGAGCCAAAGCTCCACGCAGGCACTCACTTCAAAATACGCTCCTCTCATTCCTGAGCCACAGTTTTGAAATTATGATCCTGTGCTATGGCGCTTCTGAAATAAAAAAAAAATTTAACAAATTTCACAACAAAACAATGCGATCCTCCTCCTCTTGTCATGAAAACCATTAAACAGATTAGGATTTGTCAGATCTTAACGGAGCAGAAAAAAACAAGTATTCCTGTGTAGAAACATTAGAATGTTTTTGGTAATCATTATTTTGTAGAATAGCAGGCAAAAAATGCACTTTATTCTACAAGTAAATTGACATTTTCTCTTCCATCTTCTCAGTATCATTTTCTGTTTTTTTTTTTTGTCTAGATCACATCAGGTGAATACATCCAGATGTCTGGCCGCGCTGGGAGGAGAGGAATGGATGATAGGGGAATCGTTATTTTCATGGTGGATGAGAAGATGAGTCCAGCTGTGGGGAAGCAGCTTCTGAAGGTACAGTTCAGTTCTACCATTTCTGCCTTTTGTCTTTAAACTTCAATTTGCAAAAAAATAACCAATGTTTCTATTAGCTAAACCTATTTTCCTGCTATCTGCTAAGAATTTGCGTCAGACCGTTTACTGTTCTGTTAAAACTTGGCAACATCATCACAGTGAATCAGACTCCTGATCTTTAGCTTTTCATTTGACATGTTTACAGTCATGTTGCTATAAATATACAGCTGTATGGCTTCTGAAACAGGTTGTCAATGTATTACTTGTTTCTTATCTTACAGAACACTGACATGTTTGTGTGGTTTAAAGGTTGTGATTACAAAATCTTCTTAAGGAATTTAATTTAGAGAACGACCTCAGCATGCTCACAGTTTCTTGGCTTTTTTAAGCTGGTGTAGAGTCTCAGACATCCAGAACATGGGAAATCCAAAAAAAGGTTAAAAAAGAAAATCAACTAGACTTCTGTTCTGTAGCTAAAGACGTTTGCTTCTCATCCGAGGAGCTTGATCAATTCAAAAAGCAGAGGGTGTGGAGTTCAAGCTTTTAAAGCTGAGATGTTCTGTAAACTGGATTCATGTGCAGATTGCAAAGACCAATGAGCCTCTATAGTGAGGGGAATGAGTGTAATCTGCATGTGAATCTATCTTATACAACATCTCAGCTTTAAAAGCTTGAACTCCACATTCTCTGCTTTTTGAATTGATCAAGCTCCTCAGATGAGAAGCGAAACGTCTTCAGCTACAGAATAGAAATGTTAGTGTTTTTGTTTTTCAACCTTTTATTGGATTTGGCTTCTTAAGTTATTTACCATGGAGTGATTCTGACTTTATCTTATTGTAAAGTGATGCACTTTTGTATTGGCGTGCTGTGCAGGGCTCAGCAGACCCTTTAAACAGTGCCTTCCACCTGACCTACAACATGGTGCTCAACCTGCTGCGTGTGGAAGAGATCAACCCAGAATACATGCTGGAGAAGTCATTTTACCAGTTCCAACACTACAGGGCTCTGCCTGGTGTCGTGGAGAGTAAGTACTTTTCCAGGCACAATTAGATTACCGTAGATGACAACTGGAAAACCAATGATACTAAGGTGAAGAGTTCAGGGTTGTTGTGGAAGACTGAAACTGAATCAGAATGTCGATTCTTTTTGTGCAGAAATTAAGAAATTGGAGGAGCAGTACCACACTATTGAAATTCCTAATGAAGAGAGTGTGGTCACTTACTTTAAGATCAGGCAGCAGCTGGCCAAATTGGGTAAAGAAATACAAGAGTTCATCCACAAACCCAAGTACTGCCTGCCGTTCTTGCAGCCTGGGCGACTTGTCAAGGTACGGCTTTACTTACTCACAGACCGGCCTCGATTAATGATCTTTACATCTAATTAGAAACTAAAGTCTTTATTGCGGTGCCACAGGTAAAAAATGAGGACGCTGACTTTGGCTGGGGAGTTGTTGTCAACTTTTGCAAGAAGACTAACGTGAAGGTAAGCCAGTTTTATTTGCATTTATGCATTTTTTTAATGGCATGTTTCTGTGACTGATTTTGTTTTTGTCTTTCAGACCAGCGCAGACTCGGAGCCTCTGTATGTGGTGGAGGTTTTGCTTCACTGTAGTAAGGAAAGTGTGAAAGATGCCGCGACGGAAGCTGCCAGACCTGCAGCTCCAGGGGAGACTGGAGAAATGCAGGTGAGTGAAACCAGACAAAGATGCACAAGTTTGTGTAACAAATGCACATTACAGTCACTGTGATCTGAATTGTATTTTTTTTTCAGGTGGTTCCAGTGATGCTCCATCTCCTAACTTCAATCAGCTCGGTTCGTCTTTACATCCCGAAAGACCTGAGACCGTTCGACAACAGACAGCTCATGCTCAAATCCATTCAGGTACACGCAGCGGCCGTCTTAAAAAAAAAAAAAAAAGAATAGAAAACTAAAACGGTTTTGACAGAAATTTCGATTTTAATTTGCCTTTTAGGAGGTGCAGAAACGTTTCCCAGACGGCGTTCCTTTACTTGACCCCATCGATGACATGGGCATCAAAGACCCGGCGCTGAAGAAGGTGATTCAGAAGGTGGAGGCCTTCGAGCACCGGATGTACACCCACCCCCTCCACAGTGACCCCAACTTGGAATCGGTCTATTCCCTTTGTGAGAAGAAAGCTCTGGTGAGAAACTGCTCGTGTTTCATTTTGCGTGCACACGAGTCAGATGTCAAACTTAAGGAAGTCCAAGTAAATGTCAGTCCAAATGACAAATCGGGGATTAAACAATAGATTGATATTGTTGTTGAAATGTTTGGATTTTACCTGATTATTTCGATTAAAGTAATGTTATTAGATAACAGTCTAGATAACCTTTTTATTTTCTTCTTGTTTACAACAAGAATACAAACAGGAAGAAAACAAAGACGTTATTCCTACGTCTTCAGTCAAAGGTCACACAAATGTCAAGCTCTCTCACCCTGCATTTCACCAGCACCTCTCCCTCCAGTTAATAAACAAATTAAGTCACAGGATTTCCTCACACAGATGGTCTCTGTGTCCATCCAGAACAAGTAATAATAAAACAAGATGTCAACTGGCTGACACGAGTTCATATTCCTGTTAGTAGCTGCTCTACTTTGAGATCTGGGTTCAGATGAACTTTATTTACAAGTGCTAAATAATCTGCACAAATGGCTGAAAAGGATCCGATGGAGAGACTGAGCTAATTTAGACTCTGGGCTTCATTGAATTGTTTGAGAAAACTTCAACTAAAATGAAGCCATTATGGAGTGATAGTTGAAGTCTTGCGATATGAAAAGTGGCGAGTACCGTACATCGTGGACAGGTCGCAATTTGATCACAGACCACCTGCACACCTACAGTTAAAAAAAAATTGAGCAGAATTTTGTTCAGCACAGCTCAACTCAGCTTGTTGTTTTAAAAGGATCTGAATCCTAGATGCAAATGGTTTTAATGGTGTGGAGGGAAAAATGTAAGATGTTATTTACGTATTGCAGTTATTTACATGCGCTTTAACGAAATGAAAGTATAAATAAACCAGAATTAGTGTGTTTGATGGATGAAGCAAGAGCTTAAGATCTCTCCAGCTGATGCACAGCCCACATCAGCTGTGACACGATAATTCAACATGGCTAACAAAATAAAGGGGAGTTGGGGCTGGGGGCTCTTTATTTTTCAGTTTAACTGCATTAGGAATTTAAAGCTGATCATATGAATAAAAAAATGTTTTCTTTTTTATAGCTGTGCTAAAAAACGAAAAGAAGAAGGCAGCTCTAAGCTTTCCAGTTTGTGCTTTTTGAGATCAATTTCCACTAACACACATGCAGTCATGGAGTCAGAGACACGAGGCTCGAAATTTTTATTTCTTTTCTTAAGTAATAAACCTTGCTGGTGACATTTGTGTGCATGTTTGGCCCAGAGTTGTGTTTTGCAACAGTGAAAAATGGACTGAGGCGGGTAATGGATTTTGTTGGTGTACGTCTGCAAGATAAGCGTGAACCATCTGTTGTAAATTTCAGCCACAGTCCTCTTCATCACTGTGACAGTTACTGTGCCGCTGGAGATTATCTCACGCGCAAAACAGCCGGTAGTTATGACAGACGTTAATGAGCGATGCGTGTTTCTGTGAACCCTTCGCCGAGTCGTACATCACACGGGGTGATGCGTGTTTTTTTTTTTTGTCCTTCAGATCGCGGCAGACGTTCGCACGGCCAAACGAGAGCTGAAGAAAGCTCGAACCGTCCTGCAGATGGATGAGCTGAAGTGCCGGAAGAGGGTTCTCCGAAGACTCGGCTTCGCCAGCCCTTCTGACGTCATCGAGATGAAGGGACGGGTCGCCTGTGAAATCAGCAGGTAGGGAAGAACACACACACACATCATCTGAGTCTGTAATGACTTAGTTTTGTAACACACATTTGTAATTGGAACAGCTGATTATAGCAGCAACTTTTAGAGTAGTAATGATTTCCTAAGAGGTTTAAATATTTATTACAAATGTATAGAAGTGTTTACAAGTCAGGTTTCACCACAGAAATGTCAGCTTGTGCTCTTTGGCATCAGCTTGAATTCTTGATTTGTTGGTGAGAAAAGTTTTACGTTTCTAAATGTGTGTGTTGTGAGAGAACATCGGCTTCTACCTGCCTCAATTAGCTTCCACCCAAGTTACATTTCCTCATAACCATTGTCTAAATGGAACAATACTGGTTTGGTTTAGATGCTGTATTTTTACAGCAGCGATTCTGTGTGACTCTTTGCAGCGGCGACGAGCTCCTGCTGACAGAGATGGTGTTCAACGGCCTCTTCAACGACCTGACGGTTGAACAAGCCACCGCCCTCTTGTCCTGCTTCGTCTTCCAGGAGAATGTAAGCGCGAACACACAGAATTCCTCCACAGTTCTCTCCACAAAACTTCCCCGAGCACTGACCTAAACATCTGATTCCCATTCCCACGGAGTTGCATTCTTGGCTCGTTTCCCCGCTTTGCAACCAAAACAGAGAGCTGAAGCTGATATGTTTGTCTTGTCTAATGAAGCCTGTTGTTTTAAGCAGAACTTTTCTCTGGCTCCACATTACCCCTGTCTCCTTAAAGGACCAATTTTCTGCTTCAAGTGTAGACCATCTCATTGTTTCTTTGTTTTGTTTAATTAATCTGTAGGTTTGTGGACAGTGACAGGCCTCTCTATGAGTTTATGTGTGTGTGTGTGTTTGTGCACAGAGTTGATGATGTCAATCTTTGTGTATTGTTAATTTGTTGGTATTTCTAGTCCTAACAGTGATTCATCGTTTTTCTTTCTCATAAATTTGTTTGTAACTCACTCGTTGTGTGGTCTCAATAAAGACCACAAGGAAAGAATTTCTATTTTTCTGTTTTGAAGTTCACATTTTTGCCCCTCTAGTTTTAGGTTTATTTGTCAGAAAACTGTTTACTATCCAGCTATATACTGACCGAGGCCTTTATTTGGAAGTCAAGCGTTGGGTTAGCCTGTTGTTAGACAGATGGTTCAATGGAAACAAACAGCTGCTTTACATTCGTTTTTATTTTTAGCACAACTCTATTGTAACAAGCGGCGTCCAAAAAAAGCTGCAAATAACAGCAAAATGACAACTAAACGTGGCCTGTGGACACGGTTTTAACATTGTTAGCTTATGGACACAAAGAGGAGAAACTTGAATGTTTCTCTTTTATATTTGTCAAACTTTTAATTCTGATTGCTTAAAAAACATTAAAAATCAGAGTAATTTTTTTGTTTTTCTTCATTTTGGTATTTTTAAATTACTAACAATGAAGGAGGATGTCTTTGCTTATATTGTGTGGACATTTAAACAGATTACTAAAGTGACAGTACAGAAGAATTTGTCTTTGGACTGTTTCAGCTTATTGGTGAAAATGTTTTCGATCTTTTAGATTGTTTTTATAAGATAATCATATCTAACCTTTACATATGAAGCCACAAAATTAAATGAAACTAGCTGCAGCTGTAGTTGAGTCAGCATTGATGCACAGAAACTGTTAAAACTCTAAAACCACCAAACTCTGTGCCTGGATCTGTCCTCCTCACCCAGTAAGCCCAGTCTTTCAGGATGAGAATGATCCCTTCCATGATAGTTTTCTTTTAACGCCCCACATGGTTAGTTACTCCCCAGTTAACAGCACCCTCTCTTTACACTCCTCCTGTCCAAGACTGTATAGAAGTGTGAAACGCAAAACCACAAGGATGGTTTGCGATTTCTCCCCCACTCGTAACATTTACACATTTACACATCTTTTACGTGCAGTTGTTAATCCTGTGTGAGTATTTTTTACTGTCTGGATAGTAATAAAGTCACTTCGCTCCACAGGCCAACGAGATGCCGAAGCTGACTGAGCAGCTGGCTGCCCCACTGCGACAGATGCAGGTTTGACGCCACGAAGCACAAACTGTTTGCTAAGAAGTGTAACTTTTGGAGGAAACGTGAACGCCGTCGATGTTGTTGTTGGGTTCAGGAGTGTGCGAAGCGCATTGCCAAGGTGTCTGCAGACGCCAAGCTGGAGGTGGATGAGGAGTCCTATCTGAACCAGTTCAAGCCCCACCTGATGGACGTGATCTACGCCTGGGCCAACGGGGTCACGTTTGCTCAAATCTGCAAGATGACGGACGTCTTTGAGGGTTTGTTCCAAATGTTAATATCCAACCAACCAAACAATAGTCCCAAAGAAGCTCATCGTATTCATATTCTCGTTTTCTGTTACTGTCTGAGTTTCTGCAGCTTTTCTGAGGCTGTTCGGGGTTGATTTTGAGTTCGATTTATTACATGTGGCTTGTTTCCCAGTTCCAGCATTCTCCTTAAAGTGTGTGTGCCAGCAGTGAGTTCATCTGTTAAATATTGGATGTTACCAAAAGCAGAAAGGGAATCTGAGTTGGGAAACTTGAGGGAGGATTTGATGAGTTTGCGTGTGTTCTGGCAACAGAAACAGTTGAGAAATGTCCATAATTTAGTCGTCACCTTAACTTCAGAACTATCCATTTTTCCCCACCACATTCACGAGTTGCAGATGCTTCATTATGTATGTTTTGTTTAGGAAGCATCATCCGCTGCATGCGGCGTCTGGAGGAGGTGCTGCGACAGATGTGCTCTGCATCCAAAGCCATCGGTAACACAGAACTGGAGAACAAGTTTGCAGAAGGTAAGATGAGTAGTAATTTGTTTGTTGTTGGCTGAGATTTAGTTAAAAAGCTCAGAGTTATTGATGGAAAACTGGGACCATTTCAGATTAAAAGCAATACTTTTTTTTTATATAACTACCCGTCTTTCCTTTTCGTTCAAGGCTCCTAAAACTGCCTAATTTTCTGTTGCTCACATTGTTCTCTTCTTATTGACTAATACAAATACAGTAATCAGAGAAAACAGAACTATAGCTCTAACCTTGTGGTCTTAAACACCAAATCTTTGTTTGCAGCTTCAATAACAGTAAACACATGACTCTGATATTTTATCTTAAAACACAGATATACACCACCCGGCCAAAAGACAAGTTACTAACTGGACTTTAACCGTCTTCAGCTCTCTTAGGTTTTGCTTTCACTGTAAATTGTTTAATTTATTCCTCTTTACCAAGTAAGATTACCTTCCTGAAACCAGTAAACTTTATACATGTGACACTAAGGGTATATGATCAAGTCACAGGATTAATTTTCTTGTTTTCTTTCTCCCCGCAGGAATAACAAAGATCAAGAGAGACATCGTCTTTGCTGCCAGTCTGTATTTATAGTTCTCTCTCCAAACTCATTTGCTTCATCAACACACCAAGATCACACTGTTTGGTTCCAATTTCAATATTTTTTTCCTCCATAAATGTTAATGTTTGTTTGAACACATTTAAGTTGTCAGAACAGATTAAAAGATCATCTTTTATTTAGCTCTTTGCTTACATAGCAAACTGGTACATAATATAAACACAAACATGCTTCATTTGTGTTAACATTAATGAGTAAAATGGCTTAATTTCTCCTTATTTTAAACATGTGTACATATTTGTAACATTGTTTTTCAATAAAAGTCTGTATGGTGATTTGGTTACATACAGATTATACAAAAAGCACATTGTCTATTCACTTGTTTACATTAAATACACAGGAAGCTGTGATAGCAGCCGCAGCAGTCCAGCAAAGGCAACGTGGGATTTAACAGTCTACTTACTCTACGCCTCTCTAACCCAACGTAACACAAGTCAAGCGACCTGTTTAATGTCAGCTCAGACAGCCGGAGAATAAGACGGCAGCAGCGGCCTGGAGTCAGCAGTCCCAGAGAACGTTTCAACCGAGCCTTTGATCCATACTGGCCCTCGAGCAGCGAAGTTTAAAGACTCCAGTCTGGGCGCAGAGGCCATAACCCTGACCCCAAATCAGATTATCGAGCATGCTGACTCCAGGTGAGGAAAAGCACTAAGCAGGGTTACATTCACAGGTTTTCCCAGCAGTGGTCAGACCCTTTAAGTATGTGCATGCATTCAAGTCTTCCCACCGCCTCAGTGGATCAGTAGATGCTAAATGAGTCCCGTCCTTTCAGGAGCTTCTGCCACTCCAATGAGCCGAAGAGGTGGTCTTACAAAATGGACGAAATATTCTAAAATCTTAAAACTTGAATAGGCCTTAGGTGGTTTGAGATGCATTTTCTTTAGCTTACGTAAGAGTATATTAAAGGTAGTTCACACTAAAAGTTCATGCATTGTATTGGGTGGGAATTTGTGGAAGATGGAATTCTGGGTGTGCGTTTGGAGGGAGCAGAGGTTTCCCCTGCCCTCTGAGCTTAGTTCGGACTCTCAAAGTGGTTTCCATTTGTGGGCGTCTCCTGCAGGTTTGTGTGACAGTTGTCTGCTTCTCTACGGGAGGCCTCACAAGGCTTGAAAAAATCTGATATACAGAAGACCTGCAAGACACAAAAATTTTAAAATATCAGTGCGACTAAAGTCAAAATATTGTAAACTTTAGAGGGCGTATAAGAACGCTGCTTCGTTTACGGTGTGTTTCGTGATCATTACGAGGAAGTAAAACTATTAATCTGCAGTGCAACACTTACCACCAGCAGAGCCATCAGCGCACCCTGCAGAAGTCCGGTCAGCACGTCGCTCCAGTGGTGTTTGTAATCGGACACCCTCGACAGCCCTGTGTACACCGAGGCGGCGATCAGGAAAAACTGTAAGGTCGGCCTCAGCAGCCGCGCCCACTGGACCTGGAGTCGAGCCTGCAGGTAGAGCTGAGAAACACACAGGCAGAAGTGAATATTTATCTGATGCAGTCAGCAGCATTCCTTTCAGACAGCTGGAAAGAAGAACTGTACATCATGACTCGGCACATTTTGATTTTCTACTTTCCCTACTTCAACAGAGAAAAGAAATATGTTTATGTGTCTGGAAGATGAGAAAACCTGCTGACCACATGTCAGTCTGACCTCCTAATAAAGCAAGTTCACTGATTGGCTGTTTAGTTTAAAACAATTTATTATCAAATGGGATAAATGCCTCACGTCTGAACAAGATATTCTTTGATTCACTGAGCAGTGTGTTTAGTTTTGCCAGATTAGTTTGTGTTAAAAACAGGGAGTGCCTTTTTTTTATTTTTTTTTTTTTGTATCAAGGACACACAAGCTTAACCTTTGTCCTGACCCGTGTTTTGTTTCCTCCTGCTGGACTTTGTTTCTTACGCACATGCTGTCATATTAAAGGCAGGGGTTTCCATTATTGAACTGCCACTCCACGCGGAGAGGGGCTTATTGTGCTAATGCTGGTACTTTGTCCCCACGCCTATTTATATCTGCTTGTACTGAATGAATCAGCGGCTTAAAGTTTATCAAGGCTGTGCTGTAAAAACCTGAACCAGCACAGAGGGCTACTGATACGAATCACAAGGTCGTCAAAAAGACAGGATCTTGAAGCACTGTAGTTTAGATGAAAATATTTGTCTGAAATTACGTTTTAGATTGTTGGCACACCGGCTGGAAACAAAGGAGGGGAGTTAGCTTCTGTCTACGTGTAACAGAATCAACAAACCTTTGACTTTTAACTTGAATCTGAGCTCACTCGGGCACACAAAGTGGATTAAAAGTGGATTCTGAGCATGTATGAAGGCGGAGTTTATGAGATTATCCTGAACTTTTGATAGAGTGGAAACGCTGAACACGAAAAACTGGTTGAGTATTCGTCTGAAATGATCTCAATGCTGCGTTAAAGTGAAAGTCTGTTGAAAAATAAAAAGGCCCTCACAACAGTGTGTTGCAGTAAGCAGCGGTGGGAAAGAGTTCCCAACTCAGTATGGAAATGGCTGTGTGGACTTACTGCGAGGAACAGCATGCAGTACATGGAGAACGACGAGTGGCCGGAGTAGAAGGATAGCCTGCAACAACAAAAATAAAATAAATAAAAATAAGTGTGGCTGAAAATGTGCTCATATCATACTTTAAACAGATCAGAGGACACAAACAGCTTCTGCTCCACTAACAGAGGGCTCCTGTTGGCTTTTACTACTGTGTTGTGAAGAAGTGACAACGGAAGAGGACGCCGAGAACCCATCAGCCCCCCTCTGCTCTGACCACTTCCGGTGTTGTGTTTTTCACCAACAGTCACATGGGTACAGTTTCTGCACACTTGACAATCTAAAGCTGCTGCTGATCTCTAGAACAGCAGCAGGTCTCCGCTGAGACGTCAAAGTCCGGAGAGCAGCTTCAACTTGATTGTGGCAAGGGACACGATACCTGGATACGTCCAGCTCAGAGAGACGTAGTTATCCCGCAAACCCTCAGCTTAGAAGTCTCTACTATCAGCCTTTCAAAGAAAAGGTACATGCATTATTAAACATAACAGATCAGTTTCCTTCAGCACCTAAAGAGACAGTCGTCACTCCAGTTTATAAACCAAGCGTCTGCCACAAATGTATAAATAATGCTGACCTCATTATATTCCCCAAGCATCAAGTTAAATCTGCCTGACTGCAGACCTCTGAGTGAGCCAAACTCATCGGCCATTAGTGGCATCCGCCAGGAAGATGAATGTTTCTTCTAGAAATGCTCATGCAGTTCAACTCTTTGGCAAACAAACACACGACAGGCCTTATCTCTTCTGGGGAAGTTGAACCAAACCGAAGTGGAGTCGAGTTACTGTAAGCTGACACCGAGCAGGCCACCCTGACCTGCCCTCTCTTCTGTCCTGGTGCATCCTCTTAGGCCTGTTGGTGTCTGGCAGACCGTCCCGAATTAACACACACAAACACGCAGCAGCTGGAAATATTTATCTTAAAATAAATCTTGCACGTCCTGGATATCTGCCTCAAATCACTGCCTTCCTCTCTTGGGCTCCTGTAGGATGTTTGCTGCCTTAAGACCACGTTTAAAAAAAAAAAAAAAAAAAAAGGCAGACAGCAGATAAGTAACGAGGCTCCAGGAAACATCAACAATCGCGCACCACGCCCTTGTAAATGTACAGTAGAAAACAGACGCGACAGAGGGGCGGGTGGGCAAATAATACAACCGGCTCTTAGAGCGGAAAGCCAAAGCTTTGTGTAAAACGTCATGTATCGAAACAAAGGGAAACCTCGAGAGAATCAACGTTACTCAGAAAGAAATCAGAACAGAAAGCTCTTTGGATCCCGTAACAGCTTTTACGCCGCAACGACTCCTTTGTGAGTTTCTGCCGACATCAGAATGAGAAGAGGAAATCCTCTCCAACCGTTTTTCCTTTTGCACGAAGCTGATAACGCTTTAATAAAAACAAGCTTTACATTCCTGCGATATTACTCAGTGAGAGTATCTGCAGCCTTGAGTGGCTGAACTGGTTTGCGCTGCTGTGTGGCACGTTTACTACATGTAAACAAAAAAAAAACCTCAATCCTGCCAAGAAAACCTGAATACTTAATTTAAAATTGGTTCTGCTAATGACATGGGACTGTTGAGTTTAATTAGCTGTATTGTGCTGTTAATGTGTTACACAGCTAAAACATTTAATTAGAGGTTGCAGAGTTTTTTTTTAACGCTCAATCTGTTGGTGTTAAAGATGCGATTGTGTTTGACAACTGTCTGGCTCGTCCGTGCAGTCTGTAAACCTGTTTTTGTTTTTTTGCCCACACACGGGCAAGTTAACTTCCTGTAATTTACTCCCACTGGGACGGTTGATACCTGCTAACTTAAACAACCTAATAACAATCAGAGCAGCTGTTTCGCAAAAAGAAAAAAAAATTTGAAAAACATATAGTACCATTTTCGAAAGTTGTTAAGTAACACTAAAAAAAAAAAGGAATGCTGTAAATTTTAACGTCAACAAATTAAATGTGACTTGTAGCTGCAAGCAAAGCCTTTTTGGAAATACTGGATTAATCATAAAATGTGGTTTTTCTTAACTAAACTATTTCAGAAATATTTCTGCCTGAATGTTTTCTCTGTGCCTCAGCTCAGTTGGTTCAATGACGGGACTGAAGCTTTCAAAGAATTTCCTCTGTTAAAACAGTTTCGTTGCTGCGCCACCTCACTTTCTTGTAAAATTTCAGGACGCAATTTTAGATTTATCTTTAATATTATTGATTGCTGGGCTTGAGAAAAAAAAAATAAAGAAAAGAAAAGTTAGGCTGTGAGGGAGTCTGTGCTTTACAGTGTGAGGCTTTTATTCGAGAGCCAGCACAAGGATTCGTGACTTCACTGAAATCTTTACTGATTGTCATCATCCAGTCACGGCTCACACTAACCACTTAGTCCTCAGGTATCTGAAGACATGCAAAGTCTTATCCCCTAATCTAAAACATGAAACATTACCTAGCCTTTGGAGTACATTTACTCAGGTATAATCAGTACAAGTAGTATTCAGCCTTACATGACAATCGGACCATCATCAGGAGTATTTTAGATCAGAAATTCTGATCATTCCAAAGGTTCAAGCTGTGTCTTGCTATTGTATGTTATCAAACAGAATGCTGACATATCTCTGATCTGGACACGTACCTGCCCTCGTTGACCATTTTTGGGTCTCCGGTGCACGTGAAGTTTTCAATATACGTCAGTGACGAGCAGTTGATGAGACTCCAGTTGGGTTTGCACACATCCAGGAAGTGTGGCCTGAGGCGGCCGATTGAATACTTTGCGATGTCGGTCAGGGACTGGCTCATCGCGGCACCAAAGACGAAGGTGCCCACGGCTTTGTAAAGGTAGGCGACATAGCTGCCGAAGCCCGACTTGGATTTGAGACGGCTGAAATGAACTAAAAGGCACTCGCCAATGACCATCTGCGAGGGAAAGACAGGATCCAGTTAGATAGAGGTTTGTTTGAAATAGAAACAAAAGAGATGAAAATAAAGAAAATAAGAGGCAGCAGAGGGAAAAACAGAGGTAGCAATAGCTTCTAATAACATAAAAAATAATTGAACTGGTGTAAAAATGTTCACCAAATTATATTTTTTATTACAGTTTTGGAATTTTGTTCATTTTCTTAACATTCAGAAATGAAGTTATCACACAACACACACATTAAACACCTAGTAATGGTACCTGAGCCTACCATAAAGACTGGGTTGGTTAAAAAATAACAGGCCTGGCTCTGTCAAATCAACTTGTGCTTTGCTTTTCCATTTTTGTTTAAATAAAACCAACTGGACCTCATAAAAACCTGGGTTTAGTGACGTTTGGCCAGAACCAGAACATTTGCTTTACTTTTTTTAGTCTTTATGCTAAACTATGTGGTACTCTGCAGGAGAAGAAGAGTTCATTTGTCAACACTAGCTCTGTTCCCGTTTAATTTAGAGCTTTCAGCACGGAAGGAAGATGTCCACTTAAAATATTAAATGTGTACGTTTAAGGTTTGATCTTAGAGTTTACATTAAAACATGCTTCTTAACTGGACGGGTTATGAGTTCTTGTACCCACCCCCACCCCACGCAGCAGTTCAGTTAAAGCACATGAATGACTCATGTCTTTTTCATGTTTGAAATGTGGGTTACTGCAGAACTGATTAACATATTTTGCACATTGTTGGCGGTTAACAAACCCAGAAGGCTCAACCACGGACTAAATACGAGACGACAACTTTGTATTACTGATGTTTTAGTGATATTTTTGCAAGAATTACAACAGAAGTACAAACGATTAACAATTTGTTCTTTGTGGGTTTTTTTTTCCCCTTTTAAAATTAACTGAAGGCCTTTTATACAAAAAAAGGCCCTGCTTTTTTTTCAGTCCATTCAGCACCAGGTGAGTTAAGTTTCCACTGGACTGCTTGTGAAGACTTTCCCATCTGTCCTCATTCTGCAAACTTCAGCTGCACATTCACTTCAAGGCGGGCGACTTTAAGAGTCAACTCTGCCTCTTCCTAAGTCGCCCTCAAACGTCTTACAACACGCTGATAGAAAATGAACTGTTAGAGGTGGCTAAAGAAGGACAAAAACATGCGCACAACGTGACAAAAGTACTGCTTAGCAGGAGCAACAGTAAGTGTGAACGTGAAAGGAAATGAGAATAATTATGAGGAAGAGAAGCTGAAAGACAAAAGAGGTACAAAAGAGGAAACCAAAACACAAATAAGCACCCAAAACACTTACAGTGAGTATTGTGACGGGAATCATAACACCTCCTAACAACTGATAGGAAATGGTGTCCTCTTTAAGGGGGTACTTTATGGACTCGTCATTACAGAAAAAGCCTCGGCGGAAAGGCCTGTGCTGAATATTGAGTATCGCAAACGGGAGTCCAACTACCAGAGAAAGCAACGACAGAGAAAGAAAACACAGGTTATGAGAGGGGTTGAAGACTTCTTGTCATCATGCAGCAGCGTGCACCGCTGCCATGCAGGACAAGAACGACGCAGTCTCCTCACCAACTCCTCAGAAAGACTGTTAATCGTTAAACACAGATAGATGCTGCTATGAAGGCAACATTAGTCAGCAAAGAAACTGAAAAATGTTAACCAGAAAATGCATCGCCATGTTAGGGTTCCACCTCTCCTTCCACCTACAGACAGATGAACGATGAAGCAGCATTAAACACATTTATATCGACATGAAAACGTGTGATGCACTGCAGACAGAGGAATCAAATCAGACGCCGCACACACACACAGCTCATCCAGCTTCCATTCGTCCACAGAAACAATGGCTCTGATCCAGAAGATCAATCCAGCTATTTTAAGGAAACGGAGGCCGCTGCCTGCATGTCTGCTGCACCGATGAAGGAACCCAACGGAAAATTCACCCAGCGGATCAACTTTAAAAAGAAAACTGCTCAGTGAGACACCACAGTTGGTCAGGCTTCTGTTGGAGTTTTCCTTTTTCGGTTTATTGGATTTTTTTTTTTTTGTATAGTCACATTTTTTGGAAACTAAACAAAATAAGCAAAGTTTTATCGGCGAGTTCAGTAAATCTTGCTGTTGTGATTTTATCAACAGCGGTCTTCTGACTTTTATTTTGTTTTGTGTTTTAAGTGGACATCCTCCTCGGCCTGTAGCTCTATGTGTACCCTGCTACTGGAAGAAATCATACATTAGTTTCTGGGTAATGCGCTGCTTTATCAGTGTCTACAGACTAGGGCTGCACAGTACGTGGAAACATCATTATCACTGCAGTGTCAGTGGTCAGAAATGTCGAAATCGCAAAGGACTGCAAGCAATAATTGCCAATTATATTCCAAGTGCCGCGCAGTCATGCTTTTCATGCCGGAAATCTATTTGGCCAATGAACCCTCAGGGCCGTCATTGGGCTTATGCAACAGCAACTGAGTCATGATGTCAGAAAAGAGTGAGAAAAATGTGGATTTGTTACAACTTGCGTGGTTATCATCGTGATATTCGACAATAATATCACAGCCCCGTGTTTTCCTAATATTGTGCAGCCCTACTACAGATCCTGCTCATGGAGAACATGTTGACTTGCCCGACCAGAAAAAGGAGAAGTGTCTGTTTTCCATTAAAGGTGCGGCAGGAAAAACGGCCTGCATCGTACCTGAGGCAACAACCCCAACATGTTCGCCGTGAGGCGGGTTGCGACTGTGTGCATCTGCCCTGCCACGGACAATACCCCTACTTACGGAGACAATAGGCAGGCCTAAGCCTACGGAGTAGAGCACGCTGGACGTGATTGTGCTGTGGTGGAAAGGGTACTTGATGGTGTCATCATTACAGAAAAAGCCCCTTTGGTAAGGTCGGACCTTACCCAGGTTATAGACTGCCAGAGGCAGCACTCCTGTGAAGGGAGAGATCAGGGCTCGTTACTGCAGGAAGAAGGCAAAAGTCTTTTCAAAATAAAAGGCTGTAAGAGCGGCATGTTTTCAGGATGGATTATAATAGGATTACAAATCTGAAATGAGGAAAACATTTCAAATACATCAAAAAACAAAACGCTCCCATTCTCCCTTAGTCTCACAGGAAGCACTCTAAATTTCACTTCAAATTTGTTTTATGTCAAATTTCTTTGCTTTAAAAGACTTTTCCAAGAACAAACAGTTTAGGGCTGCCTTTCCTCCAAATTATGAGCTCATTAAATGTGTGTATAAATACATGTGCCCCGTCTGTTATTCACCCAGCAATTTATTCTGGGGAAGGCGTAAGCACTCAGTGCGTGGAAAAGGGATGGATGATGTGTGACAGCGGCTCAACATTAATAGCAGCACTCATATTAAAAAAAACACAAATCACTCAGACAACAACAACAGTTTATGGTACAGAGGAAAAACATCATCACAACAGGATCATTTCATACTTGGCTGTTCGGTTCATGAAATTAACTCCAGATAAGATCATTAAAATAGTCAACACAAAAAATGAGCATTACTCAACTCAGTCTGATACTCTGCAACATTATGATTCAGAACCAGTGTCATAAGCCACACAAATGTCACTTCTTAGAGCATTTTCTTTTTAATATATAACTGAACAGGCTGAGCTTTTTCTCGGAGCTCATTAGAGTTAAAGGATCTGCAAACATAGTGAAGCACTCCATATAGATAAGATACCATAAAGATAAGAGCTCGTGCTAAGTGGTTTAGACAGTACAAAGTCTGCCGTCATCTCGCTGCATAATTGACCTGTTTAGCAAATTGTGTAGCAGAGAAAAATGGTTTGCTCATTCGGAGCAGGAAGCGAGAGTCTATTGTGGTGCTGTGATACACATTCAGAAGTCACAAGCACGAGGAAGAAAAAAAAAAACAAAAAAAACAGCCTCATCCCTAAACTAGTTTTCAGTTGTGCCTGGTATGAGTGCTCCCCTGCAGCTGTTAACCCCCACAGCCGTGCCATGCTAAGCTGATTGGTAAAAACAGCTGGATGGGGGGCAGGAAGCTGGGAACTCTGAGGGCATTCGTGTTCAACTTACAACCAGAGAGATTCCCAGCACGACCACTCAAAGGCACACACGCACACAAAAAAGTAATATTCTGCACATGAATGTGAACTGGCTCATTTGCCTTCAGCTCCTCTGGCGGCGGACTGCATTAAGCAAATAAATTCAGCTATGCAGGCCAGACAGGACGAGCACTGTGTTCTCCGCTTCCTCCTTAATCGTGCACCTCCTCAAAACACCTTTGTCAACGAACCCCAGTCCCGAGACACGCTGAGTTTGGCTGCGTGAAACCATGCTCGACAGCCGGTACCAGCTTGGATCACAGACACGGGCTCGGGTCAGACCATCTGATGCTCGGACTCCCTCAGAACAATGGACCCAATCAGCACCGAGGCCGATCGTGTCCCATCAGATGTCCTCGTCCCTCGCTGGAGACCTTTTAGGAAGCTCAAGTTATCTTTGGGGCAAAGTGCACACGGAGCATTTTTCTTTTAAGACTCACAGACAAAGACTCACCTCTTGTAAAACACATGATTGGAAATAGATCATTCATAGTTAGGATGTTTCTGGAGACCAAAAAAAAAGAGAAAACCCCAGAGACAACAGTCCCCTGTGCCTGAGGGAGACAGTGTAGTCTTGTGAGCGCTTCAGTCTAAATATAAGGACATACTTTTAGGGGGGAAACAAACGAAGAGCTCAGTTTGTCCCTTTTCAGATTTAGGGATTTAAATGCGTAGTTTCAGGTGTGAAATTAATTTCACAATCAGCTACACACTGATTTTGATCCCTGAAAATCAGAGCTTGTGGTTTCACGTGTGAGGACTCCTACAAGTCCAAAAGGTAGTAAGTAATGTGACTTACATAATCCAGTTTATTTAATGTCAGGACATTCACGTGCTTGGCTCGTGGCTTTCGTGGTTCTCAAGGACTCATAATTTCCCCTGTGAGTGGATGAGTCAGTCCACGAAAACGTGGTGATAAAGTTAAAGATACCTCCTATGCGCGTACAGATGAACTTGTTCTTTTTTTACCCCATTAAACGCTACCCTGACTTGAAACATCTAAGTGGGAGAAATGCCCATTTACAATAAGCAATGAAAGAAAAAAACAACAACAAACACACAGGCTGAAATCATCCTGTACTGGCTGAACATTCACCACTCCCTTCATGTGATGGCAAACTGCTAAAATAATCCCAGCAGTGGGATTAAAGCCGCTCACAGGTCGGATTAGATCAGCAACAAGCAGCACACAAGCAAAGGCGTTTAAACACATACCTAGAACCAGGCAGACTACATCGAGCAGGACAAAGGGGGCTCCCTTGGTGTCGAACATGTTGACTCCTCTGTCTGTCTGTGTCTCTGTCTCCACGCAGACTCGCTGTCCTCATATAAACCCACGGAGAGACGCTCCTCCTCGAAGCGCTGAGCTCTCTCCGCCGAATCGGGAAAACACGGCAGCGGCAAATGTTTTAGTCCAAAAATAATAAAGAATAAAATAATAAGCACAGCCGGTGCTCTGCAGGAGACAAATAAAGACGAGCCGAGCCGCAGCTAGACGAGAGGCTCCAGCTCGCCTGCAGCGGTTGTTGTTGTTGCTGCTCGGCGGTGAGGAGCTGCAGCACTCCGCCCGAGCTTCATGGTCAACCCGCAGCTGTTTTAAAAAGCTTTTTTTTTTTAAATAACACAAATGCTCACCGCCACCGAGGCACCGTCTTTCGGACGGACACCTGCTCTGTAGTCGACGGTAAGCGACTCGCCGGTGAAACACGACCCGAGCCGAGCCGAACAGATCCGAGCAGAGCCGAGCCGAACAGATCCGAGCGACGTCACAGCGTCAGGCCATGTGTGCTGCTTTCAGGTGACACGGGAAATGTCGGAAAATATGACGCACTGGCGGCGCGTTCACGGATTGTCGAGCGGGGTGAGGGAAAACACGACCTGAGCAGAGGCCCAGCGTTTAATATGGTCTTACGTTTTAGTTGAACTTGAACAAGAACAAAAATATGTTCTGATTTTAAAGGACACGTTCTTAAAACTCCAAATTGGCCACAACTCAGTCAGTTTTACAGATATTGAGCTAAAATTTACAGCAAAATATGTGTGGCATTTTTGAACTCTGCAAGGTTTTAGTGCAGTGGTGTTCAATCCTGGTCCTCGAGGGCCGCTCTCCTGCATGTTTTTGTTGTTTCCTTGCTCCAACACACCTTATTCAATGATTGACTTACCACTTCAGCAGATCTTCAAGTTCTACACAGGCCTGTAAATCACCTATTCATTCAAATCAGGTGTGCAGAAGCAGAGAAACAACAAAAACATGTAGGATAGTGGCCCTCCAGGACCAGGATTGGACACCACTAAGTGGTTTCCACGTGTGGAGGTTTCACACTGCTGCTTTACTATAATATTGTTTTTGTTTTTTTCAATTAGTCCAGATTAAGTGTCAAAAACGATTTTAAAAAAGGTTGCTGACTCATACAGAATGTAAAACTGCTGCTCTGAGAAAATAAGTACAGGACAACCCAGTAAAATCTTAGAGTAACATTCAAATGGAAGTAATTAGTTTGTGATTACAACTTAGAGCCTCACATAAACATCTTGTGAACTTGTTTCAGAAAAAAAATCCCACGTCACCGAGGTACATGAACTCCTTCTGCAAACACGGCCAATGTGGCTCTCAGAAGACGCCGTCTGTCTGATAATGTATTTGATACTCGCCATACAGTCAGCTATACAGCGTTTCACACACATCTCGGGCCTGTGGGTCAAACACTGTTTACTGTCAGAGGCCGCACGAATGTCCACCACTTAAAGTACTTGTTACCTCAGTGGGGTGAAAATTTCTGAGAACTCAGTGTGGTCTATGGGTTCCCACACCACAGGTTCACAGTTTAAAAAACCCTGTAACCTTTTTGTGGTCATAGTAACATCATCCTATGTATGCACAACCATCATCATCTACATAACATAACTGCAGAAGAGTGAAACTACAGCTACTTCCTCCACATTCTCTAGTGAGCACATTGAGTTTCAGCCTACAGGTTCCTACCTAACGTGGAGATAAACAGCAACGATCACACGCCTCTGCAGGCGTGAGAATGTGCTCTGTGTTTTGAAGGAACTAAAGTGAACTTGTAATCCTATTTAAGCATGCAACAGCAACCCAAACCGTTCTTATCCAAGGGGGTATTTCAGCAAAAACAACGACAAAGAAGCTTGTAATTTCACTGAAATGCACTGAAAAACTGCATAATTTTCTAGACACGCTACACAAAGTCAAATTAAACTTCATAACACATTTAAAGTTAACCTTAGTTTGCTAAAATATTCGATTCATTAATAGGAAATCAGTAATCCGCTATAAAACCTCATAATTTCTCAACCTAAATACCTGTTGCTCCAAACAATCATGACACCTGTTGCTGTGAGCTGCTCACTGTCGCCATCTAGGGTCCAGAAAGTAAAAATACACACAAAAAAGTATGAAAATTAATTCAAATACTGCATATATTACTATAACTATATATCCAATTACTTTTTTCAGATACTTTTATTAGATATGAAATATGCATTTCAGTGCTGAAGACTTCTTTGTTAAGTAAGAAATTAATTTCTTTCCAGGATTTTACCACAAAATTCAGTGAAACGAGAGCTGGCTAAAGTAAAGAAGTTTCAGCATGTAGCCTTTTGGTGTATTAGATATAAACTGAGTTGGATAATTTAATTTGTGGTAAACAAACAAACAAATAAATGAATGAATGAAACTAATATAAAAAAGGCTTCACTGCAGGAAATGTGGCTTGTTTGGAGATTACACTTTGATGTAACGAAAAGGGAAGTAGTGCCGTCACAGTTGTTTCGTGTCTTACACAGCAGAGATAAAACTTCATTAATTCATCAGCAGGTTGCACAAAATAACTTCTTAAAACAACATACTCACAGTGAACAAATATGTTTATTTAACTTGGTTGGATAAAAACGACCGGGCAAGTAAAGAAATCCATGTTCTCTTTATACAGTAATGCTCTCGTGGCAAACATTAGAAAAACACGAGTTAATTATTAATTTTTTTTTTTTTCCTTTAACAGGTCAGCCACCAAAAGTTTCTCATTTTGATTTTGTCTTCTGACCAAAGAAATGCTGGAAGAGATGAAAGAGGAGGAAAGGAAACATCGCAGGCAAATAGCTGACTGCTCGCTTCCTTCCTAATACAAATATTTAGACTTATTGCACAAAAAACATTTTTGTGTGTTTATTTCTCACAGCTGATTTGCATTAAATAAGAAAACACATTAAGAGCTGGTTCTGACTTAGAAAGTCATCGTCGACATCAGACATTTTAATTTAATATTGTCCTTTCATTCGCTGTATGTTTAAAAACTGCTCATGTGAAAAACATAAAATAGTTTGTGTTTGTCTCGTCTTAATTAAACATATTAAAATATCTCCTCTTCAGTGATGCTGTTGCCAAATTTTGCTTTCAAAAACCAATTCATTCAAATTATTTTAGTTATGGCTTTTGTTTTGTTTTACTTGCACAACTCAAACAAATGACCCGCTCAGGCAGGCAGTAAGTGAAATACAAATACTGTTCACATTATAGACCATCACAGGCATAAATAAAGGAGTGAAAACAGCTGATTTACAAGACAGTTTGACGTTTTCAGTCCTTCACTTTGTTTGACAGCATGCACTTTAATTCTTACCCACTAGGTGGTGCTGTTTACATAGAAAACAAGTGGAGAAGCTCAGTTTTTACTGAGCGGCCACAGGCGACAGTGTTTGGATTTTACTCACATATATAAGGCACACGGATCAGAGGCTTTTGAGCTCAGAATTCAGATACACACTTTTTTTCTGGAAACACCTCTACAAACAACAAAAAAAAAATGTGTGTGAATGTTTTGCCTTTCTTGGTTGCACCCTGATATGCCTTTGCAAAGTTCAAAATCTTACTTTTGCATTAAAGAATGCAGATTGACGTTTTTAGGAAGAACATTTATTTACTTTCTTAAAACTAAACATCCCTAAAACATCTTCATATCTTCCTTGATAGTTCCAACTAAAACATTTATCACTGCAATCTTTGCTTGTGTATGTGTTAGAAATATACCATCTGATGTTTCAGCTGTAGTTTTAGATTTTCTGTTCGCGTATAAAACGAAGCTTGGCATCGAGCTCTCAGAAGGACAGCAAATAAAGTGTCCTTCCCAGAAATCCATGTACATTTAGTCGAAGTAAAGACTTGACTCCACCTGCTCTGTTTTAACAGGTCGCACTCCTCGCGGTCATTACAACCCAACCCGTTCGGAGTCCTTCATGTTTTCTTGGGGTTTTGTTTTGCTTTCTGCCTGCGGAGGTGTGCTTCGATCTCGTGCCTGAAGAAGAGCATCCCCAGCTGGCCGTGTGAGGCCTCGTTCATGGCCTTGGACTGCATGCACATGCGGTACTGGTCCGGGGTCAGCTCGTCGGCACAGTGCTTCTCGTGCCACAGGTGGAACAAGCCGCGCGACGGCGCTCGGACCACTAGCAGGCTGCTGTGGAGGTACTTTCTGTAGAGGTGGACGTCTTCGCCGCCCCAGCCTTTGATGTCGATGTCAAACCCACCTGAGAGACCGGAGCGAGAAGATCAGATCAGGACAACATCACGGGATGTGTTGTTCCCAAATGTGGAGACACAAAACATCTGTATTAGCGAATGATTTGCAATATATTGTCAGAGCTTTGTTCAATTCCATCAGGAGTTTGTGGTCTGTGATCATAATCACTATGAGGTTTTAGCTTTTGTTTTTTTTTTTTTTGTTTTTTTTTTTTGATTGATGCAGCTTTGGATCAAGCATGCATGTCCAATGTTGCTTTGTCCAAACTGCAGAGTTATTTCAGTCATGTCAATTAAAAACCAAGACAAAAAAAGACAATCTGAGCTTCAAGGCTATACAAAGAATAAAACTGAAATTTGAGCACAGAATTAATTCATTTATTCAGTTTTAAATGTGTGTGCACTCATAAGAGAGGAAAATCATGATATTTATGGGGGGAAATCATTTTCTTTCAAGGAATATACTCTATAAATGTTAAAACAAAGGGTATTTAGCCCAAATGCAACAACCTGTCAGATGGCAGGCAGATGCAATGCCGCTGGTTGCCAGCAGAGGGCAGATGGTGTCAGAACAAACTTGGAAGAAAAAGCTCCTGGGTTCATTTGATGTATCATTAAAGATTTAAAGATTTCGCTCATAGTTTAAATCCTTTGATACAGCCAGAAGTTTTAAACTTTTGAGTAACGCAGACAATAGAATGGAGCACAGCTCCTCCCTTGTGATAGACAGTCTTATTTAAAAAGGAAAAAAGATGTAAAAAAATGGACACTTAAGGCTTCTTAAACCTGCTGGTACCATCTGTGCATTGGGTTTCATTTCCTTTTTTTTTTCCTTTTTGTCATTTGTATGTGTGTGTGCGTGCATGTTTTTGTGGCGCCACAATAAGACACTGCAGCACTGAATATATTAAATTTTGGAGGGAAACAAATTTGATGTAAATCTGTCTGGAGAGCTGATATAAGTCAGCCAGAGGAGATGGGCAGATGCTAATAGGTGCCGCTGTTGCTGCTTGGAGATTGTTTTATGCAGAGAAAGGCAATAAAATCTCTTCCCTGTTAGATAAGTAATGCATTCCTTCCCTCCCCCCCCCCCATGTCCATTAGCAGCATTAGCTTAACAATTCTGCACATGTTTGGTTGTAATTGAAGCAGCCTAATTTTTACTGCCTTATATAACACCTGAACACAGATAATCAGCCCTCAGGAGGAACTGTTTATGAATTCCTGAAGAGTCTGCGATTGGTATCTCTGCACTGCATGTCCCGTTATTTGGATGTTGCTGTTTTCTCATATTTACCGATGTTGATGAAGTCGGACCTGTACTGACAAGTCATGCCGAAACCAAAATCCCTCCAGAGGCCCGTGTCTTTCTTGATCACCTGCATGGAGAGTTGGACATTTTTACGGACAGTGAGATCTGTAGGACAAGCAGCTGGAGCGGACATCAGTTTCACAACAACCCCACAAGGGGCCGGCAGGGTAATGGGAAACAAAAAAAAAAAAGGAAAGGAGGAGGATTTGATTGCTGCGTGTTACCAGTTGCTGCTCCACAGGTGGGATGTGCTCAGGACCTCCGTAGATCAGGGTGGGGTTGTACTGGCTGAACAACACGGGGTAGAAGACCTTCTTACCTGCACAGACACAGCAGGTGTCAGACAGGTCACTGGGGACCGGACGGGCATGTGCAGCAGATTTGTGAAACTTCAAAATGACTGACTGTGTGAAGGCTGACTTCTTGGTTTTCGTTTTTCTGTACCTCTTTTTGTAATCTAACAACTTCTGCATACTTTGTTTATATGTCACACTGGGCACCATGACTTATGCTTTTTTAACTTTTGTACAATTCAAAACTGATTTATTTCCCTACAGAAATACACAGATCTCTTTAATTCCTTCAAAAACATTGTTTTCTTTCAAATCTGCTTCAGCTTACTTCCTGTTTTTGTCTTCTTTTTCTAGTTTGAGCTTTCAGCTACCACTAAGCTACTTTTACTTTTTAAATAGCCTTTTGATACCATTAGCTTTAGCTACCAGTCCACTACTTTTAGATAGTATTTTGCTTCTGCTATTTTCTTAGCTAGCATTTAACTACTTCTAACTGGCACTTGCTACTTTTAGCTTTAAGGTAGCCTTTCACTACATTAGCTTTAAGCTACCATTCTGCTACTCTTAAGTATCATTTTGAGTTTTGGCTAGTCTTTTGCTCTTTTTTAGCTTTTAGCTAGTATTCTGCTTCTTTTGGCTTTAACAGCTCAGTTCCAGCTTCTTCAGCAGATTTCAGAAGTCATTCAAGTATCAGCAGTCACACTGCATTTACACAGGAAATGCTAATTTTTCTAGCTCTCTTTGACTTGCGCTCCAGCGTACTTGCTCTACGCTACTGTTAGTTTTTAGCTAGCCTTTTGCCACGTTTAGCTTTTTTTGCTACGTCTCAATAATAAACAGCTGCAGACTCTGAGGTCCCATCGATCTGAAGGCCGGCCAGTCTGACGTTCTATCCAGTTCATGCACCAAAAGTAAACTTTATTATTATTACTACTACTACTACTAGAGGTAGTAGTAGTAGCTTGATGTTTATATTTTATGCAAAAATATGCAAAAATGTCAGTTTTAATGTTTATGTACTCAATTTCAATTAAAACTCAGATGATCTTTGGTTGATTATTGCTGCCTAGCTTCTCTTATTGACGACAAAAAGAATTTATTTCTGAAAAGCAAAAATGTTTTTTAAAAAAAGAAGCCATCTGAAAAGATAAACTCATACTTTATCTTGACATTTTTCTCTTCTGTAGGGGTTTTCATTTGAACCTTATCATCTTTCTCTGCTTTTATTGTCTGTAGCATTTATCACCAGATTAGCTTTCCCAGGAAGAAAACGAAACAAAAGCAGAAAATATTTATCCACAAGTTATCTTTAGCACACATTTCGTTTTTTTTTTTTTTAATTGCCATGCACCTCTTTTGGCAGATGATAATGTGTTTTGGCACGGTAGTAGCTGAGACTGATCCCAAACACAAAACACAAATTAGCCAATAAGTATTTGAAGCTAACTCTGTCTGTCTGTTGAATGGATTTTATTTGTTTTATACAAATAAAAGCATAAATAACGTGATTTTATTAATGTATATTCTTTACAGTTTCCTTTTATCTTGACTTAATTATCATTCACTTCAAAAATCTGAAGCATACAGGTTTTTTTCTAACACTATCAATTGTGTTGGGGACGAATTAAAACATATTTCCAAAGCATTTTAGCATGGATGTAAGAGTTAAGTTACGTTTTTTTTTGAGCATGGGATGTTGTTCTGCGCTGAACTGAAGTGTGTGAGCTGATATTTCTGTGCATCAGCCGGAAGAAGCCTGAGAGTGGACAGGCCTCAGAGTCAGATCCTTCCCTTACTTTTAGCTCTTAGCTAATGTTCGGCTTCTTCTAGCCTAAACAACTCACTTTTAGCTCCTTCAGCCATTCAGCACTCAGCTTTCACACTGCTGTTTTTATTTTGTTTGTTTAATTTCTCTAGTTTTACCGCTTCAAACAGCTTCACATGTGATTTAGGATTACTTATAAGACTTCTAAATAAAACCCCCTCAGAGGTAAATTTTCACCACACTCCAAACTAGCTCTTTTATCTACACCTGGACGAGTCAGAACGGACACTTCAGACATCTGCAGTTCAGTATTCTCCTTTCAAAATGTGAATCCGGGACCGCAGAGAGCCTCCATCAAGTACCTGAATCATATCAGCTCGCTGCTCTCAGAGTGGAGTGGTTCTATTCTAAACTCCTCATTTCTTCTCCGAGGCTAACATGAGGACATTAAGCACGGGCACCGAGAAATGCCACAGGAAAGTTAATTAGCGGATTTGTCAGGATGTGTAAACAACTTTTTGTGTAAAATGGGCCACAGAGATTCACTAGAAGCATAACTTTTCTGTGCCTAATTGTGTGTGTTTATTTGTCTGTCTGTTAGCAAAATATCTCACAAACCAGTAGACTGATTTTACTGAAACTCTCAAAAATTAATCATTAGATGTTCCTCTACAGCTGATTAGCTTTTGGAGTCAGCCCTGTTCAATATAGCTGCCACACCTAATCAACCTTAGAAACATAAAATGGCTGTAACTCTGTTTACTTAGTAGATATTGTGATAAAATTAGATGTGGTAGTAGCTGAGAGTCACCCCCAACACATACTCTGAACAATAACTAATCATTCAAGAACATCACTTAAAACTTTGCCTTTAACTATTGGAGTCAACCCTGTTTGTCTGTTAGCAAAATATCTCATGAACAACTGGGTGGATTTTAATGAAACCTTCCAAAAGTATTCATTGGATGCACATCTACAATTGATTAACCTTTAGAGTCAATCCAATTGAAGATGTCAGCCACTGCTAAATGAGCCTTAGCAAACAGAATTGGTCATAACTCAGTCAAATTTACACATATTGAGCTACAATTTGGTGAGGTTGTAGCCAAGAGTCCTTCGCAACAGATACGTTACTGGATTGCGCAAAATCTCTGTTTAAACTTATGATATGCAAGGCGACGGGCGGTGTGCATTCTTTCAAGCAACGTCAGCTCTGACTTTCACGGGGTTCTATGGACGAGCAGCTTGTTGTGTTTGGTTTTGCCAGCACCTCATCCTAACACGATGCATGCCTCCCACCGCGCACTTCAGCGATAAAAAGCTGTCTTCAGACAAGCTCGTGCAGCTGCGACTTATCAGGCTGACTGGGAAGCCGAGAGGTCGGCCCGAAAACGCCGAGCTCTGCTCCGACAGCGACACCACAGCTGAGGAGATGTGTTCCCCATTTCTTATTCTTTAAAAAGCAGGGATTAAATGTCTGAATAACACAGCTGGATTTGTGAATTCATAATCATAATTTCCCTAATTTCACCAGTTGCTAATGCATTCAAACAAAGGGTTGGAGAGAGTGAGTGTGTGTGTGTTTCTGCGCGGCGTCCCACCAGGCTGTGTGTTCAGTCTGCAGGTGTTCAGGAAGTCGGCGGTGAAGTAGATGTCCACGTCGCAGAAGAAAAGCAGCACGTTGCCTCCCCTCCAGGCCCGGGCCCCCACGTCCAGACCCCGTCCCCGAGAAAACTCCTCGTCCAGCTGCAGCAGAGTGTAGTTCTTAAAGCTCGCCTCCCTTTCAGAAGCACACAGACCGTGAGACGGGGGTTAGAGACAAAGACATCTGGACTTGAAGTTAAATTCTGCTTGTTTAAATGACAAGTATGAAATACAGCATACATGATGGGGATTTTGTTATTGCCTGCTGTCATGAAAGGCATGCAATCATGTAATTGCATAGGCTTGTGTGTGTTTGTTTGTCTGTTAGCAAAATATCCCATGAACCGCTAGGTAGATTTTAATGAAAATTTCAGAAATTAATCAATAGATGCACATTTACGACTGATTAACTTTTGGAATTAATCAAATTTAGGATGGCCGCTGCAGCTAATCAAACTTAGGAAACACAAAAATAGCTATAAATCAGCCAATTTTACAGATATTAACCTAATATTTTGGTGTGGTGATAGCTGAGAGTCATCACCAAAACATACTCCAATGAAACACTTAAGGTCTTTCTTTAAAACTTCGGCATTAACTGTTGGAGTCAACCAGGTTTGTCTGTTAGCAAAATATCTCACAAACCACTGAACCAAGGTTAATGAAACTCAAAAAATGATTAGTGACAGTAGCTCTACAAATGATGAGCTTTTGGAATCAGCCCAGTTTAAGATGGCCACCACAGCAAATTGAACTCATTCAGTTTTACAGAGGCCTGAATTTAAAACTTTGGCATGCAAGGCATCGAGGAATGCCAAGTTCATTACCATAATATGAAACCGTTATTTTCCCTATTCTTAATATGTTTGATGTTTTCATGTTTATACACTCAATTTAAGTTTAAATCCAGATGTTCTGTGGTTTATTATTGCTGCCTAGCTTCTCTTATTGACGTCAAAAGAGTTTATTTCTGCAAAGCAAAAACATATTTTTCAAAAGTCAACTGCAAAGATAAACTCATACTTTATCTTGACATTTTTCTCTTCTGTAGGGGTTTTCATCTGAACCTTATCATCTTTCTCTGCTTTTATTGTCCGTAGCATTTATCACCAGATGAGCTTTCCCAGGAAGAAAACGGAACAAAAGCAGAAAATATTTACCCACAAGTTATCTTTAGCACACATTTTGTTTTATTTTATTTTTAAAAAATCGCCAGGCACTGAAAGGCAAAGGCAGATGATAATGTCTTTTGGCATGGTAGTGGCTGAGACTGATCCCAAACACATGTTCCGAGTACTAACAGGTTGCTTAAGATATTTGGCCAAAATTTTGCCGTTAACTATCTGAAGGCAACTCTGTCTGTCTGTTAGCAAAATATCTCTTGAACCACTGAATGGGTTTTAATGAACTTTGCAGAAAGTATTGATTGGATGTACATCAACAACTGATTAACTGTTGGAGTTGATCCAACTTAAGATGGCCGCCACAGCCAACTGACATTGGCTAACACAACAATGGCTATAACTGAGTCAATTTCGCAAATATTGAGCTAAAATTTGACGTGGTGGTAGCTGAGAGTCATTCACAACACATACTTTAAACGTGGCATCTTGTGATGTCGTGTGAGATTGCACATAATGGTATTTTGAGTTCAAAAAACTTCAAACTCTTTCATGAAAGGCAGTGGGTGATATGCATTACTTCAAGCAATGATAGGCCTTTAATTTCCATCAGACTGGAAAAAAAGCCAAAAAAAAAAATTAGTACCAGTGGGAAACAAGCCTTCCTGTGTTGCTGGCTTTTTTTTTACATGGCTGTGGCCTGAGTAAATAGAAACAGCTGGATCCAGATGCACCCAGCTGTGGCGTTTTCATTAACCAAAACAAATCACGCTGTTAGTCACTAATCCTTCACTCATCCCTGCACCTACACACACACACTTATCGTCTTCAGATGGTGGAAGCTGTGGAAAGGCTGGCTCACATATCTTAGTTTGAAGCAGAACAAACAGGATAAAACATCCTGTTTCATTTATGCGATGTCGGGTAAAACGACAGCGGGGGCAGAGATTTGTAGGAGGAAACAAGCATGACCAGAGGAAATCTTTCACCTGAGGCGGCCTGATTCATCCCACCCATAATGCCATTTTCTCTGCTGCACGTCCGCTTTTTGTCCATAGTGTTAATCAGCCGATTTACTCACTGGTGCTATGGCGTGAAGCCTTTTGTCTCTCTCAGACCCGTTCAGCCTCCCTCCCCATAAATAAGACATGATAAACCTTTATGACGCCGGACGGCCCTAAATCCCAGAGACTGGAGCGTCCAAGTCTGTCTAAATCCAAACAGTCAATCTGCGTCTCTGAGTCCGGCAGCGGAGGACGGAGCTGCTGGCACTGAAGTGTCCACAGCTGGCAAAGACAGAACAATGGTTCTGCTGTGTTTCCAACACAGCGCCGGCTGCATTCGCATGTTATTCAGTCTCAGCTTTAATGTAGCACCAAGTGCATCTATCTGAGATCCACACAACCAGGTGAACTGCTAAGAGAGGGACCTGCGTGACTCAACCATTTTGTTTGGGGGAGGAAAGAAAAAAAAAAAAAAAAAAAAAAACAGAGAAAGCCCTAAAGTTTAGGCTTGTAAAAGTCGTTTAGCAGAATAAAAAGTGAGCATCTGAAAGTACTGAACGGAGTCAGACTAAATTTACACACAAGTGAGAATAAGAAAAAAACTGAAAAGTTACATTAATGCATAATTAAATCAATAGTTTGTTTCACTGGTGCAAAGATGCAAACAAACTCATGCATCTAGATTTAATCCCCAAACTGCACGTATTCATGGCTGCTCCGTCAATTCAATCCCACCCACTGATCACGTGAACGTGCACAGAGACGTTAATCTCCACATTATTTACAGTTCACACTAATCTCTGTCAGTCTCAGCTGGAAATAAGGTTCTGTTTTAATAAGCTAAGCTTTTAAGGACTTTTAATAAACAACTAAAATCAAAGACAAGCTCCTGCTATTGACATGTTTTCAGATTCAGCAACAGCCAACGAGTTCCCTTAAAATGACTTTTATTCCAACTGGAGACTTTAAATCACTCAGACTTTATAATGGTGTGAACGTTGATCAGCGCTCCCACTGTTGTTTTCCTGTCTTTTATTTGTTTATACATTTTCTGCTGTCTAACTACTTCTGCACCATTTATACATCAAAACCTTCAGCTGATTTAGAAGACGGGTGCTATGACCTTCAGCTTTTGTTCTTTCTATACTTTTCAGATGATTTAACTTTATTTACAAATATTTCCTTGGTAGAAATACACGAGCTCTCTTCAGTTCTCTTCAAACCTTCTTCAGCACATTTGCTCTATTTCTGTCTTTTACCTTTACACTTTAGCTATTATTATGCTACATTTAGCCTTTTGCTACTTTTAGCTTCTAGCTACCATTCTGTTACATTTAGCTAGCCTTTTGCTGCAGTTTTTAGCTTCTAGCTAGCCTATTTCTACTTTTAGCTTATAGCTAGCCCTTTGCTACTTTTAGCTTTTAGCTAGCATTTTGTTACTTTAAGCATTTAGCAAGTGTTGTGCTTCTTTTATCTAGTGTTATGCTACTTTTAGCTAATATTTTGGTCCTTCTACTTTTTAGTTATTATTTTGGTCCTTTTAACTCTTAGTGTTCAGCTACTTTTAGCTACCGTTTTGGTCCTTTCAGCATTTAGCTCATGTTCTGCTAATTGTACCTACTGTTATCATTTTAGTTACTCTTTTGGGCCTTTTAGTGTTTAGCTAGTATTTTGGTCCTTTTAGCTCTTAGCTAGTGTTCAGCTTCTTTTAGCTACTGTTTTGGTCCTTTTAGCATTTAGCCAGTATGCTGCTACTTTTAGCTAGAGTTTTGGTCCTTTTTACCTAGTGTTCAGCTTCTTTTAGCTTTCGATCATTCAGTCAGTGTTCCTGCTGCGTTTTCACAGAAGATGCCGTTTATCCGGCTTATTATGACTCCGACTCTGTTCACCGAGCGACAGACGCAGGAGTTGCAGTATCTCCTCCGAGCAGTTCGACAAAACACAAAAGATCCCGGGCTTCAGATGGGTAATCAGTAGTCTACGCATGTAATGCAGAAGACGTGCAAAGCCATAAAAAATGCAGAGTTGGTTTCAGCTGAGGCCTGAGGTGAGACAGCTACAGTTTAATAACTCTGAGTAAACTGGATCTGTAACAGATTTGCAAAACCAGAATCTGTCACAGCTTTCAGATTCATCTCCAGTTTGTTTGGCACTAAAAGAACCTCATATTCTCCTCCTAATGAACTAATGGTTTTTCTTCTCCTTCTTCTGAGCTTTCAAAGATTTCTCAGTGAACTCACTCATCTGACAGACTAAAATGCCATCATTTATGAAAGGCAAGATGTGAAAAGAAAGAAAGAAAAAGCCAGAGTCTGAAGGAGTGATCTATTCTTTAATCCTTTTTATCCGTTTTCCAGCTTTCCGTATAATCCTTGTTAATCGACTGGTCGCGTCCTTGAAAGTGAGATTTGTTTTTTTTCCTCCACATTTGGCTCTTGAATCTTATCTGTGCACCTCTCCACTCCCTTCCCTTTCCCACAGTTCTGCCCAGCGCCTTCATCTGGTCTCCAGGTCCACAGCGCAGTCATTATTTACACGTATTGACTGGACGGATCGCTCACGGGTCTCTCTCCTTTAATCACCGTCTCCCTCCCTCCTCTTTATTTCACACTGTTGTGAATTTCTATTCTGAAAGATGTAAGCGTCAGATATTTACAGCCTCCCCCCAAGAGAGTCTCCGATTGAAGCTTTGAAGTGTGAATTTCTGAGCATTATTTTTGAAACGAGACCACCTGAACAGATTTATTTTAAAAACGCATCCTATAAAGTAGGAAGTCTGAGAACACTGAAGCCATGATTTTTCTGGTGCAAAAGTCGATTTTTAGCCCGCCACCGAAACACAAAGGCGGACAATAATGATTTTGCTCGTATCTACTCGTGTGTTCATGTCTGTTAGCGAAATATCCCATGAAACACTGAATGAATTTTGATCAGGCTTTCAGAAAGTGATCACTGGATAGACCGCTTCAACTGATCAACTTCTGGAGTCAGTTCAGCTCAAGATGGCCGCCACAGCTAGTCAACATTAGCAAACACAAAAATAGCTGTAACTCTGTCAGTTTTACAGATACTCAGTTAAAATTTGACCTGGTAGCTGATAGTCAGTCACAGCACATACTTTGAGCGTGGCATTTTCACAACATCACGTGAGATTTTGTGAAACGTCCTTTTCAAGGTTTGACCAAAAACGGCTACAACTCTTATCATTTTGAACATTAGATGATCTGAGTTTAAACTTCTGGCATAAAAAGTACCATTAATACCTTCTTACAGGTTTCTGGGAAGTTTCTGCTTGTTTATAATAGCCTTTAGTGCTTATGTAGTGAATGCTTTTGGTAATTATCTGAGCAGGGTTAGGCTTAGAGGCAGAGCGTGTGACTGCAGTGTGATTTCTGATTTCAATAAGCACAAACCCGAGCAGTTAGCCTGAACTGAATTTGTTGGAAGAGCAGAGCAGAGTCTGACTGATCTGAGCTGCTAATGATGCCGACGCTGCTGCAGGGAGAACGATGTCGGTCCATTAGGATGTGCGCTTCCGCTTCTGAGCTGAACCAGTTTTAGTTTGACCTCTTCAGAGCACAGTGTCGCTTAAAAAGACTGAGCCAGTGTAAATGTGAAATTAATCGGAAAATTCTAAACTCCTGATAAATAACTTTCTGAGAACAGAAAGGGAAAATGTTAGAGAGAGGCAGTAATTTTACTCCAAGTGTGATCAAAGTAACCAATTACAAAACTTAAAGAAGTGCATATCACCTGCAACTTACGCAGGAAAGCTTGGACTGTGTGTTGTGTATAACTCTCAGCTACTACCACACTAAATCCTAGCTCAATATCTGTAAATCTGACTAAGGTATAATCATCTTTGTTCTCTAAGGTTCATTTAGCTGTGGCAACCATTTTGAATCGGATTGACTCTTAAAGTCAATCAGTTGTAGATGTGCATCCAATGATTACTTTCTGAAGGTTTCATTAAAATCCACCCAGTGTTTCATGAGATATTTTGCTAACAGACAAACAGGGTTGACTCCAATAGTCAAAAGCAAAGTTTTAAGCGATTTTCTCGTGCGATTAGTTACTGTTCAGAGTATGTGTTAGGGTTGACTCTCAGCTACTACCACACCTAATTTTATCACAATATCCATAAAATAAACAGAGTTACAGCCAGTTTTGTGCTTGAGGTGGATTAGCTGTGGCAGCCATATTGAATCGGGTTGACTCCAAAAGCTAATCAGTTGCAGATGTTCATCCAGTGACTACCGGCTGAACATTTCTTTAAAATCTGTCCAGTGGCTCGTGAACTATTTTGCTAACAGACAAAAAATGCGAGCGCACGCAGACTTTGGCAAAAACACCGTCACCCAGTGCTGTAATGGACAAGACATGATAGTCAAAACCAACAGTAATATGATGAGAATAAGGACTATTTCAGAAAAACATTGAATGTTCTTGCATTTGCATTTAGTTGATTTAAAAATATATGAGAACAGATTCATGCTTCAGGTATTTAAATCTTTTTTTTTTCCTTTGCAGCTACACTTTCCACACTTCACTCCTCCGTCCCTGAGAGCCCGTGTGCAGGCTGTGATTGGCTCCTGCACCTGCCTGAAGTTTCCCATAATGGGACCACAGGTAGTTATCTCCCCGCAACGATTCCCATTTATTTCAACCTCAGTCTGAGAGGCACATAATAGAAAAATGGAGTACGGGAGTGATTACAGAGAACGATTCACACCCAGAGATGCTGCTATATAACACACGAATGCATTAACTTTGGAGGAAAAAAAAACTGCAGCGTAGTTCAACACCATTTCTTTCGTGTGGTTTTATGTTCAATTTCAGCTTCAACTGTTCTTATTATCACCCGCAGTCAATTTGACAGAGACTGGGTGAAAATTTGGTGTGGCAGTGGAGCTAAGAGATGACGCGATACTGAATTAGATATTGTTATTTTCAAGGTTTGACCAAAATGGCCACAGCTCCGTCATTTCTCAACACAAGGTGATGTCAGTGTAAAACTCTGGCATGAAAGGCGGCGGGTGATATGCATTCCTTCAAGGAACGCTTGACATTTAATTTCTCTCTTACTTTTTAAGCAATTCCTAACAGTCAGCGGAGTTCCAAATTTCTTGTTTGTTCCTTTGTTCTTTATATAGCCGACATTTACAGCTTTGAAATTTGCGATCTTTACTTCACTTTCAGAATGTGCCCTTTTTTTTTTTTTTTACGTCTCCAACAGAGAGACAAAGAGACGCTGTGTGATGCTGGAGATGGTCCGATTGATTCAAGGCCACACACACACACACTCACACAAACCTTCGAGGAAGGGAAATCAACAAGCGTCGCCATAGCAACCCCTCGGGGTAATGTGTGGCTCAATTCACAGAGGGTTTGACTCCTGATCAGCCCGCAGCGATCGTCTCCCAGGGTGGTGTGGGCGTCGAGGTCCAGCGGCTAAAGGGCAGGGTGAGTCAGGGACGATCGCGGGCCCGGTGTAATTTATCGGGGCGGCGCACTGCTCCATTATTCATCGAGCGGATGACTGGCTGTGGCAGAACGCCGAGCCAGGAGTGTGCGTGCACTTCAGGTTTGTGTGTCACTACAGGGAGACTGATTACAGGATGCAAAAAGGAGGAGATCCTAGTGTGGAAGCAGCAAAAAGGTTTCATCACCCGCCACCAAAGGTGAAAGCAATAATGGTTTTACCAGTATCTCATGAACCACTGGATGGTTTTTAATGAAACTCTAAAGGTTATCCTTGGATATACATCTACAACTGATTAACTTTTAGAGTTAACTCATGGTCGCCACAGTCAGCTAACCTTAGAAAACACAAAAATGTCTACAACTCAACCGGTTTTGCAGATATTAAGTTAAAAGTGTGTGTGGTAGTAGCTGAGCATCATCTCAAATACATAGTCTGAGCACTACACAATGCATTTACTGATAAAGTCAACTTTCAAAAAGTAATTATTGGGTGATCACGCTTAATGTCATTTACAAGGTTTGACTAAAACGGCTATAACTCCATGCCTTCTCATCGTAAAATGATCTTAGTTTAAAACTCTGGCATGAAAGGCAGCAGGTGATATGCATTCCTTCAAATAAGTCTAGGCTTTTAATATTTCCCTTTATCTTCTTTATAGTCTGCAAACAGTGTCTAATTTCAACCGGCTGCAGTTCAAACCCACCTGGATGTGTTTTCCAGAGTGCTGCGGACTTCGCTCATCTGCTCCTTCCCAAAATACACCACTGTCAGGTGCACCCGGCCATCCTGACGCAGGCAGACTTCCCTGTGCACAAAACACACACACAAAGAATGGGACATCGGGGATAAAAGCCTTACATAAGCTGCGCACACGGGGGTTTGGAGGAAGGAAGTGAACCAGGACTTCTCTTCCTTCTGGAGAGAAGATGTGGAGGTTTTACGCTTGAAGTGAGCGTTGCCACAAAACAGTTTTAAAATTAGATCAAAGGAAAGCCAAATTGTCAAATTGAGTTAACAGGCCATCCCTCAACATAAACAGACAATGGTGTCTACAGTTTTGGCCCTTAAGTCCAAGTGCTTCCTGAGTTTTTTAATTTTTTTAATTTGATGTTTGAACTGCCAGAGATATTCTCGCAAACTGTAGAAATGTGGACTTACTGACAAAGGCGTCACATCATTAAAATAGAAATGCACTGGGATGACCAACCACAGCGCAGTCTCTGCTAATGAGGCACAAATTAATGCCGCCATCTTGGTAGGTGCTAGGCGGCGCCCTTTGTTTTTGCAGACAATGAATATCTGAGGAATAAAACTAAACTCACTCAAATAGTCAAATGTTTTACCAAAACCGTAGCCAAGTAACCAAAATCTAAATGCTAATAAATAGTGAATCAGTGTATAGGCTTAACAAAGGCTCAGTTATACATGTATAAATACTGAAGAGTATTATATAAGGCCTCAATATTTCCAGAATTACAAGGAAAAAAAATCTAAGTTGTTAGTCTAAGTGCAAATTACTACAGATACTGACAGCAGAGCTCTGGTTAGACTAAACAGAATTACTTAAAGAGCGAATATGTACTTGTCTGGTTAAAAGGATTACAGCACTTGGTAATTTTATCACCAAGTTGAATACCAGCTAACTCGTAGGAAGTGACATTTTATAAAGGTTCAATTAATTTGTTCTTTAGGCCTAATCCTTAAGTGCACTTAAGGATACAATACTTAGGGTACAGTAACATGTTAGGTTAGTGATTTACTGTTAATTCTTAGCCAGGCTTGGTGGGAGGCTCATTTACAGAATACCTTTGTTTCCTGTTTTCACAATATGCATGTATATTTTTTATTAAAAAAAGGCTATCTCTATTCAATTTTGGAGTGATGACAGAGAATACAGCAAACACAAGGCCTTAATGTGTAATATAAACAGTACAGAGTGCATGTAGCACTTAACAAGATGGCTGCCATGAACCTCACCTACCACCCTCAGTGGTCATTCCAATGTGTCTCTGTTTTAGTTAGTGACACCATGTAAGTCTTTAGAAAAAGTTTGGGTTCTGTTAAATCGATGGGGAACCTGTGTTTCCCCATGTGTGTTCGGCAACATATTCTAATATTTTTGACACCATTTATGTTATTATAAATGCTGTTTGAAATACACTTTCTTTTTACAAGTACATTTTTCTTTGTCCCCATGTTTGGAAAGCAGATCAGCTATAACAATTTTATTGTGTGATAAAATAAAGACTATTTTCCAACTTACAAGGTCAGAGTCCAAAACTCGCAGCTTTTCTTGCCTATTCGCAGAAGAAGATTCACATTTTTTTCCCCCCATTGAATGAATAAATAAGTTCTGATAACAAAAAATATTGGTTGCGTTTATCACCCAGACACAGTCTGTGACACACGCTGCTTCTTCTATTGCACCTTTAATACAGATGAGAGAAAACTGTTTACTCAGCAACTCACTAAGTCTTTTAACATTTTTGCCAAGCTCTATATCAACCACTGCAGGACTGCCCAGGGAGGGTGGGCTTTTTAATGGGCTCCAACAATTCTTACTAAGCATGTAAAAAGAGCTGTGATAAGCAGCAGCAGCCAAACTATAAATCACACACATTAAGGAGGAAGTTTCCTCTACTGATCGTGGCAGACTGCAGAGCTGAAACAACCACGTTGTGCTGTTAGCTAATAAGTTTTGATTGATGTAATTTTAAAAACGATTTTCACTTTGTAGAGCAGCATTCACTGAGATTTAGACCTTTCTATTCTATTTAAACCTTGATCATGACTTTATCTTGTTAGTATACAAACTGTACTTATAATTAAATTTGTTCAACATTTAAGATGCAACAACATGTAGTGGTAGGTTCTTCCATTACTGTAACACCACCTCTTCATTTAATGTTATACAAGCTGGTGATAATAATGTGCCTGGGTTTATTATTCGATGAAGGAAATTATCCCTGGGGTTTTATAGGGATTGATAAAGTGATCTGCAGTCTGTTAAATAGCTTTACTCTTATTCTTGCAGATATTCTGGTTATGCCTGCTAGCACCAAATAAATTAACTGATAAGACCAAAAACACAGTTTTCAGAACTGCATTCTTCCTCACTCATCTCCTCACTTTGTACAATTATTAACCATGGGTATCTCATTTTCCTGATAGTGTTACAAGAGATGAAAAAGAAAGGTTATGCATGATTTATGGCGTTTCCACTGATGCCACGCTGTTTGATGGGCTTCACAACCCAAAGCTGTGATGGATGATACGAAGGATTAAAGACAAGCCTAAATACCTGAAGTTGTGCATGAACTGTTTGAATTTATCCGTTCGTCCAGACAGTGGGACAACGATGTTAATCAGGACGTCGGCTGTGTCCGCCCCCTCGGTTTTCACCTTCATCAGGGGTCCGAAGGGCCGGAAGAGGACCAGGCGCCTGAAGTCATGAGTGGACTCCCCCCTGAAGGTCAGCTCGTACAGCGTCCCTTTGTCCTTCTCTGTCCGAGTGATACCTGATGGTTAAAACACAAACCTGAAGTCAGGACCAAACATACTCATCTATGAACAATGCAATCGGACCTCATGAATCATGGTCTTTGGGTTCTGTTAAGTTTATCCAGCTTTGCTCTCCTTTTCTTATTTTGTATCTAAAGTTTGAGTCAGCTGTTTTTTCTTGCCCTAAAACCAGAGACCTGTACTATGAAGCAGGTTCAACATATTCAGAGCATCTTCAGGTGGTCTGGTTTAACTAAGGCTACCAATGGAGATCACACATCATGATGCTGTGACATCAATGATACAATCAATCCAGGTTTCTTGAATGTCATAAAAAAAAAAGATGCAATTGGCATCAGGTGACCACTCACAATCATGGACCAGAAAAAAAACAAAACAAAACAAAAAAAAAAAAACTGCTGGTGAATGTGTAAATTATTAAGCTTACCAGTATCCCTGTTACATTATTAAAGGACATTACATTAATATATACTTTTACTGAAGCACAAGAGACTGTTTCAACATATTCTTTCAGATAAAACCTTGATTGTTTTAAATGTTTTTTGCTTTAAATGAAAAACAAAAGACACTGAAGGTCTAAGATTCCTTGAAGTACACATTTCCACCATCTTATAGGCTAGAGTTTTAAAGTATGTGAAACCGTGAAACTACGTGAAAAAAATAATGTTTCGTTACGTGCAAAGTCACGCAATATCGCGAGGTGTCACATAATGTGTTAGGGCTCAAAGTATGTGTTGTGAATGACCCTCAGCTACTACTACACTAAATGTTAGCATAATATCTGTAAAGCTGACTTAATTATAACTGTTGCTGTGTTCATGAAGGTGAGCTGGTTGTGGCGGCCAGCTTGAACTGGGTTGGCTCCAAAAGTGAATCAGTTGAGGACATCCAGTGATTACTTTCTGAGAATTTCCCTAAAATCCGTCCAGTTTCATGAGATATTTTGCTAACAAACACAGACACAGGCAAAAACATTATCGCCTTCAGTCTAGTTAGTCATCTAGTGAGTGCATTTCTGTCATTCCTGATCTAAAATGTTACATAAAAAGTGTTTACTTGACTTGTGATTTTAATTAAACCTTTAAATATTTGTTTTTATTAAAAATAATAACCAGTGAATCATGATAATGGAAATCCCAAACAGAGTCTGAACTTACCTCGATTAGCCAATGGCCGTGCGTTTGTAGGTTTCACACCATTAATTATCCCTCCTGCTGCGTGTTGTTTATTGCCTCCCATAAAATATACAGTCCCAGTGTTGCTCTTTGCCAGATCCTTATCATTTTATTTGTGTTCTGTATTCTCTCATGTAAAGGCTTGTTTTTGCTTTTGTGCCACACTCAGAAAGTTTTTTATTGGACTTCCCGCCTCGCAGCAGCCTTTGGCTTTATTTTAAAATAAATGTATTACTTGTTACTTGCCTCTGGAGCCTCCTCTGCATCACTACAGCCCGTAACAACAAGAGATAACATTTTCCCCTTTTAGCATCATTTAAGAATTTTCCATAACATAAAAAAAATATTTCAAAGGAAACCTCCCCCCCATCATGTCTTTGTGCATCCATCATCAATTCTGTGTGACAAATTAATGTTTTCTTGCAGAAACAGAAAAGCCTGTGAGGACATGAGATATTCTCCACTCACTCTGGTGGTTTTGGAGCCAAGAGCCATAACAGCACGCAACACACTGAAACTCACAGACATGGAGGCTATTTTAGTCATTTTGGACTAATGTTCTTGTTACTGGCTTTAACATCAGCCCGTTCCCCAAGAGAGAAGCTGTTTTCCAATTTCTCTGCCATTACTAAGACTTTTACTCGCCAGCTGACCCTGTGAGGTTGCTGTGCAAAGAGGAGGAAAAGTAAAAAGGGAAACCTGATGCAGAATGTGAGAAGTGAGAGCAGACAGAGGAGACAAATAGGAAGGAAGCAGTAGGAGGTGAAAGCAGTGATGTATGTGATCCTCGAACAAAGACTTGGAGACAGAAACAGTGGCAGACAGACGGGGGGATGTTAAAAGATGTCAGATAAAGAGAGGAGAAACAGAAGGCTTTCTGTGGGTAAAGACTGACAGAATGATAGCAGCGCAAATTAAAGCCTTGTTGTTAAAACGGAATGCTTCCTGTGATGGAAGACCTCATTTCCCCAAAGGGACAGGAAGAGATTTCATTTAGTAAATTAAATTGTTGAAGGATTTAGACTAAATGCCCTTACTTCCTGTCTCAGTCCTACTGTCTAACTGCACGTCTCCGTCTCTTTCTGGCTGGAGAGCACATTGTGCACGTTTTTATTGTCTGTGCATAGTTTTAATTCACCAAATTGTTAATGCAGCTCTGAAACTTTCCGAAATATATCAGTCTCGCCATCTCAGCTGCCTTTTATTGAGATAAGAACTGCTGGCCCAGGCTCTAATAAAAATTGATATCCATTAAAGACAATTAAAAGGAGCAAGCAGCACTGTACTATTCTCTAGATGAGATGCGGAGGCCATTTATGTGAATAGGTGCACACACACACACACATAAATGTACACCAATATATTAAATCAGACTCGCATAAACACTTAATGTAGATGATAGGACCACACACACAAGAAGCTTTATATTTTAGGCCTTGTTCACATAAAAACACAGTTTTGCCAAAACAATCTTTTTATTTACGGTTTCTAAAAATATCTTTGTAAACATGGCATCGTTTTTGGAAACCCTAGCACCCAAAATGACCAAAAATCCCGTAGTAACTGTGCCAGGCCTGTATGTGGCGCTGTAACACTGTCACAAAACAAACAAACAAACAAAAAAAAAACCCCACCAAATACAGGAAACAAGACATGGAGTGTTAGCATTAAACTCACACACTGGGTATAAACTGTAAACACAAGAAGAAGACATGCTTGGGGTTATAGGTCAGATTACAGGTGGGGCTATGATGTCATCGTTTTTTAAAAAGGTTGCATTTTTGCCGTCTACACAAAAATGCAAAGGTGAAAGAGTGAAAGACTGATGAGCTAACAGCTAGTTCGATCTGAGCCAAGATCCAGTTAGATTGATGCTGTCTAAAAAACAGCTCTAATCTCAAAGTCTTCATTAATTGTTTTAACAGGAATTGTTTTAAGACAACAGTAATGCAATCCGATTTGGTCTTGTGCCACTCAAGACTAGCCATTAGCTTGTTATTCCAACAATATCAAATCCATTTCTCCAAACTGAGATTGTTTAAAGAGCTATTTACAACAGATACGATATTAACTGCTTTTAACTACCCCACAAGCCTCATTTCAAAAGATTTAAACCATCATTTTAACCTCAGGCGGCTTTTTTCTCCCAGCAATGTGCTCCTACTGATCTCGGTTAAACTACCATCTACTAACACACACTTGAGACAGTGAAACACACGCGCACACACACGCTTCCTAAGTGAACGAGGAGCAGCTGCGCTCATTTCCGGAGGTTTTGATCAGAGCTGAGAGGAACAAACCGGGGGGATATCCTGGCAGGAGTTACGTACGTGCAAACACGCTCAGGTATCTGACCCTCCAGGGATAAACAGTGCTTATAAAAGAACAAAAAAGACAAACCTGGCACAGATCAGGTGCTAGGATGTGTCCTCAGAGCTCTGATTACAAACAATGAACAGCCTTCAATTACACTTGTAGCTGCTCTAAGGATGGATGATGATGCATTCAGCTCAAATCGTTCCGGTTGTTCGGCGACTCTTGAATTCATTGTTTTTCGAGCAGTAATCATAGAAATGCCAACATACCCAGCATAAATGCAGCTCAGTTTTTACTGTAACACATTTCCTCACAGTTGCATCTTCTTGGTTCCTTTGCTCCTTTTTTTTTCCCCCCACATTTACAGCTTCAAAATTTGTGACCGCAAGTTGCATCATTCACGGAAAACTTGCTGCACATCATTCCTGTAGCTCGACGGTAAACACACCGTCTGTGAGCACAGTGACAAAGCTTCAGGTCTGCTTCGGCATCTTGTATATCCCCAGTAAATTCACGTTTGAATTATATTTGATAGGTGATGAGACAAAATTTGCACTTGATTGATGTGGAATTAATCTAATACAGTGCCCATTCATTGACATCTTTTTAGCACTTAGTTTATTTCATGTCTGAGCCAGCATGGACTTTAACTTCAACCAAAAACACCCCCAACCCAGTGCTGATCTAACACCAGATATGCGGCTAAGACAACAGATTATTATTTAACTTGTAAACCATGTTGCACCAAAGAAGCTTTCACACTAAAACAAACATCAAGCTGTGTGGTGCATTACCAAGGGAACCATGATTCAGCTGCTCACACATAAGATATTTTTGTTACTAACAGTGATTTGCTGACAAGTCCATGCACATGAGTATCTTGAGCATAGAAGTTGAAAAGCTTTCTGCGCAGCTGTTACAACATAAAAGTGCTAGGTTCTTCCCCTGCCTTGAAGACAACAATAATGTTGCTGTTTGGCTTCATCAATTTTTTATTTTCCTAACATTTCTCAGTTGAAACCACTTTCTCGGAACTGTCAAAGAGCAAATCATTTCTTAGTGGGGGGTTTACAGAAAGCTCAGTTGTGTTCAGCTGTTCAACTTACATCTCTCTGCAGAACAGAAGATGGAGCGTCAGGACAAGCAGGAAATTGTTTTGTTGCACCTGACATGTTGTGCAGAACACACAGGTGTATTACAAGAAGATGTAATTATTTTCTCCTTTTTTCCCCCCCTGAACCTTATTCAGAATGAAAACTGCAGAGAACGAAAGGCTCAGTTTGTATGTTCTCAGGTCACCAAAGGTGTGCAGAACCTGAGCTCTCTGACGTCTCTAATTATTTTTTAAATCTCTTTTTACTTTTGTCATGTTGCAAAAGCTGAGCGGGCTTTTTTCTATGTGCACCATGAGTTTCTTTAGAGGCTGTAGACTGATATATTACATTCATGCATCATTCAAACAAGATTTTCTGATCACAAGCCTACACATGAATATAAAATGTCATGCTAAAAGAAACGAACAAATCCAGGCAATGAATGTTTTGTGAATGTTGATTCAGAATTCATTTTATTGTTTTCCCGTTTTATTCTTCTGTCCGTTTCAACAATCTGAATTCTTTGTGCTCTTTGGGCCATTTCTCAAAATGTTCAGCTCATGCAGGAGATAAGTGCCATGACTTTTGGTTTTTGGACCTTTTCGACTTTTCAAAATATTAAATTTTATTTAGAAATATTTTCTCTTCAATGATATGAACCCATATCAGCAAATTACACAAGTAATATTTTTTTTATTTGCTAGCACCCACTTCATCTCAGTGGACAGGTCTCTCTATATATTTCTGTACGCGTGTTAAATAATTCTGTTTCAACATAGTTCTCTGTATGAATGTATTCATCCTGCAGACAGAGTGAGGAAATGCTCTTACCTTCTAAGAAGTCAGATGGGGTGTAGACTTTGCTTGTTTGGGTCTTTTCCGCTGCATTCCTGTTGTCCTGCTGGGCCGAGGGTGTGTTGAGGTTGTGCAGAGCCACCTCCAGAACCTCTCCCAGCTCATCTCTTTTGTCCTTCCTCACAGGTTTCTCCTCAGGATGACGGGTCAGCCCCATTTCCAGCTGGTACACCCTCTGCAGGGTGAAGCTCTCGAAAGGCACCACAGCGTACTCGCTGGGTAACCTGGTGCCAGCGGTCACTTCAGCCTTCAATAGCTGACCTTTCAGAAACTCCTGGAGGTCAGATTGTTGGCTCTTGGCGCCCTGGACTTCTCTAACCCCACCTCCTTGTGACCCAGCACCCGCTTCCTGCACATCTCCCGGCCCCCTTGCAACTATTTTCAGCCTCTCCTGCACTCTTTTCAGCTGCTGGCTGCGCTCCTGCAGGTCCTCCTTCAGCTGAGCGATCTGTTTCTTCAAGGAGGAGATGTAGAGGCGGTGCTGCTCCTCGCGCTCCTGGAGGAGCATCTGGTAAGTGTGGACAGCTGATGGGGCCCCGCTTTGGGCTCCGGCTCCCCCTGTCCCACCGGGCCCTGCTCCGACGACTGGCCCCGTGCCTCCGAGGTTCGGGTGGTTGGCCTCTGCGTGAGGCAACACATGACTCAGCGGAGGGCTGTTGGAGTGTGGAGGACTGCACGTCATTAGGTAGAGGAGGGACAGGGAGCAGCAGAGGAACACCAGCAAGCCCCCGATGCGGGACACCCATGTTAGCAGTCCTCGCCTCAACATTACAGCAAGTGGCATCAGAAACTGCAGAAATATCATGTGACCTCACACTCTCCAGCCTCAATCATAACAGTCCACCTTCGATCCTGTTCCATCACCCAATGAGACGGCGAGCAGCTTATCAGAGTGAGGTCATTTGTTCTGACTTAGGTCACAGTCTCTCAGCTGCTCGTTATTAACCTCCACCAGGGAGGTATATCTTTTCGGAAGCGTTTGTTTGTTTGTCTGTGCACAAGATTACTCAAAAAGTAATGAAGAGATTTTGATGAATATGTCAGGAAATGTTGAGGTTGTCACATAGAACAAATGATTGAATTTTGGTGGTGATCGTCATCACAATCTGTCTCCTACAGTTTTTTTAATGACCGTATGGCCTAGGCGGTAGTGGCGCTCTCCGAGTGCCTCAACACAGTGATGACAATAATGATGGCATCACATGATGATGTCATTAGTCCCAATATGACATCTCCGAGTGCTTCTAGTTATAAATAGTTTTCTCACTGGAAACAGAAATGAATGAGTCAAAACTTGGAGAAAAAAAAAATCCAATCTTCTCTCTGCTGGTCCACTTAGATTCATGGTCTGCTGGAGGACTCCTTTCCAGACATGGGTATGTCATGTGTCACCCATATGTGACTCATCTGTTTACATGTCTTTCTGTCTGAGAAAGAAAGACGCACACACGCCCCGGGTTAAGCTGATGCGCCGAGGAATAAAAATGGAACCGAACCAGATCCTCCGCGGTCAGTGGTGGATGCTCATGTTTTCCTGACGGAAAAGATAGAAAGCAAAGAGGCAGAAAAGTTTGTCAGTAGAACCGCAGTCATCTGTCACATCCAGACATTTAAAATGTAACAAATCAGAATCAACATCCAGCACTCTGACATGTTGGTTTTAGGGTGGCAAAGAGTTGGACCGCCTTCGCCAAGTTAAGCATTCCGTCTGGGTGACAGCGTCAAGAAAACAATGATGTTACTGATTCCAGCTATGAGGCGGTCGGCAAGTCGGTACTGTAGAAGTGATGAATTGTGGAAATTAGACTGCTTGTTAAGTTCATGCAAGGACACTATGATGTATTCATCTATCTGTACTTGTTACAATGAAGAAATAGATTGATGTGTCATATTGTTACTCTGCAATGAATCATTCGTGAGAAAATTAGCCAAAAGGAAAATGGAGACACATGAAGAACTGTCTATTTCACTTCGTCTTTGGTTTTTCATCAAAACTAATGACACTTCCTGCAACATCAAACTGATCTATAGTAAACATAACCAGCAAATGTTAGCTTGCTGAAACACTACCTCTTTCTCTTTTTTTTTTTTTCCTTCAGTCTTTTAATTTCTGGTTAAGAGGAGGGGAAACATCTTGCTTGTTAGTACCAAATGAGTCAAATGAGTGCACAGTTTCCATGATGATACAGATGTGCACTGTAGCCATGGCAAGATTAATGTGCACATCTGTACCACTGAATAATATACACTGGCTTTGGAGCTGAAATCATATCAAGCAATGACTTAATTTTTTTACTTTGAAATACGTTGTTTTGTTCCCAAATGCTTAGTGCTGTTTAATAAGACTTATTGGCCATTTAAAAAGAAAAGCTCAGGTTTTAAAAATTTACTCAAATTGTACATTTCTTGAAATTTAGGAACCCTTCCTTGCTCACATAGACGAAAACGGGTGTGGGATAATTCTTCCTGTGAGCTGTATCCAGTCCTGGTTCTCAAGGGCCTGCATATCCTGAATATGTTTGTGTTTCAACACACCTGATTTGATAGAATGGGTGATTATCAGACTCCTGTCTGGGCCTGTGTTTGTTCTTTTTATTTGTATCATTTTAGTAATTATTAGAATCTGCTGCCAAAGGCGAAGTGAGCACGGTGTTTTTGCATGCGTCTCTGTGTGTGTGTTCGTTTGTCTGCAGCTTCAGAGAATATATCATGATCCACTGGACAGATTTAATGAAACTCTCAGAAAGAAATCGTTGGAGGAACATCTACAACTGATTAACTTTTTGAAGTCGATCCAATTCAGGATGCCCATCACAGCTGAGCCACTTTGGCAAACACAAAAATAACTATAATTTGACCAATTTTACAACTACTGAGCTAAATTCTGGTGTGGTAGAAGTCATCCCCAACACATATTCTGAGCTCTACACATTGCAAAATCATCAACCCTGTTTGCCTATGAGATATTATCCATGATGACAGCAAAATATCTCATGGACCACTGGATAGATTTTAATGCAACTCTCAGAAAGTAAACATCTACAGCTGATTAACTTTTGGAGTCACCTCAATTCAAGATGGCTGCCACACCTCATCACAGTGGCTATAACTTACTCAAATTTATATTAAGGTTTATGTGGTACTAGATGAGTCATCCTCAGCACATATTCCAAGCTTCAACACGCTTTGTGAGATATGGTTGTGGCAACCATCTTGAGTGAAATATGTATTCCTTCAAAGAAAGCTAGGCCTTTAGCTGTTTGTTATAAAAAAAAAAAAAAGCTAAATATGCCATTAAAAACAAGGGCTGATGCAGGACAATGGTAAAGTTGCAACATTCCCTTTTTTGAGAGTTTTAAACATCAAAATAAAAATAACTATAAAAAATATTTAGTAGAAAAAAAACTAAGCCTACATCATAATTAAATACAAAATTTTAAATATAAAGATTTTGTATTTATGTTGGTCTGAATGTAGGTCAAAATTATAGATTTGTTACCAGAAAATCAATGTCTTCATGTGACTTGCACACGTAAAATAAAAAATTGTTTCCATTTGATGATGTTGCTCAAACTGATACTGCTCATTAAATATATCCAGCATGGATTCTGGGTGAAAACTGAGCTCTAGTTTGGTCCTTTTGCCAGTGCGAATGAGAGTCTTGTGTATCGATATGTAAAAAAGAAAAAAAAAAAAAAAAAAAAAAAAATTGTAGCTGGATGGTATTTTCAGATCCGTAAAGGTATCTCTGTATCAGTGTCAGCTCTGCGCACACAGGCAGCTCTTTGACCGCCTGAAGCCCAGGCTAATGAAAGGATTAGTATGTGGAAGAAGTGAATACTGAACTGTGCAAAAAAAAAAAAAAAAAAACCCGTATGGAGAAATCAGGAGACTCGGGGTGCCTCTACCCAGGACCTCCACTGCTGCAGAGTCAGGAATGTTTGAGGAGAAGGGGCTCAGGGAGACTTGGGTGAGTCAGTGCTGCCGGGTGAGAGCGTCTGCAGAGACGATGCATCACTGTCAATTACTGGAAAACTCATGAGATCACTGTGGAGCCACGGATTCTTTCATAAGTTTAGCGTAATGTTAAAGGACATTTTATGAGTTGTTTGGCATGCAAATGTTTCTCATGTTTGTGCTCCTGGAAGTTTCTTGGTCAGCTGAAGAATGTTTTTGCATGTTGTCCGAGTGAGCGTGTGCTTCGATTTCAGTGAAACCTTCAGAAGGTAATCATTGGATGTGCATTTACAACGGAGTAATTTTAGAGTCAGTCCAGTTCAAGATAGCCAAATCCACATTACCAACCCAAAAATCACACATACACACAACGCATTACATCGCACGGTATCAGATGAGCTTAATGTTATTTTCAACAGTGACCTAAACAGATTCAGCTCTGTCACTGCTCAACATCAGATGATCTTAGTTTTAAAAAATCTGTCATGAAAGGCAGTGGGTGATATGCATTACTTTAAGAAATGCTAGACCTTTAAATGTAAGACTATTTCACTTCGATAATATTGACTTTTTAATAAGAACTACACTTCTGTCCCATTACCAGTGAGAGTGATCACAACTCTTTAACACTCCAAAAGCCAATTATCTGTTGTTTTTATTCATTAAATAAGACATTTTTAAAAGGTTACCACAAATAAAAACAATGCTTGTGAAACAAATTGAAGCTAGACACCAGACTGGTCCAACAATCTTGTACTTTTTTTGTCTCACGGAGCCATTTTCCCCTCCAGCCACACAGAGGAGACGTGCTGCCTTGTTGAGCGTACGACATGACAGAAGGACATATCACCTGTGGCGAGGCAATCATTCAGGGTTGTAAAGCTATGAGAGAATGATCCGTGGCTCGAAGGGAGGCTAGTATGATTGAGCTTTATGAGCGAAGACTCCCAGTCAAACCCCTGAGTCTCAGCAGAAAGAATGAGTCTATTCAGCCTCAGTTACTCAGCTGCCAGTGAGGATGGGCATGGCTGCAACACAGGAACACCGGCTGCTAAATAATCATGTTTGATTTTATTGGTGGCGATACGCCTCGCACAGGCGTTTGTAATTTCCTGTTGCCATAGCGCCCCTGCTTCTGCCCATGTAATGCTAATCCTAAAGGCACATGTTTGAAGAAAACTGTCTTATCCGTTTAGTGTCTATGCTGCAACGCTGCAGCAAAGCAGAAACGTCAATAAGTGATATTTCAGCGCTAAACCAAGTCATGATAAAGTTAAACTTCTTTCACATTGATGAAGTAAAAGTACAGGCTGTCAGGTTTGATTTAAGAGGGATTAAGTGTTGCATTTTAATACGCTGCACTCGTTTTTCCAGGTGATCAAATGCATGTGTACATCTGCCTCGGCTGTTTTCAGCTTCAGCTCTGAATTACTAGAAGTTACAATAAACATACAGAGTTCACCACAAGGTGCAAACAGTTTGTAAGCCTCAAGAATAAAAATATACTGATCTATTTAGAAGAGCTAATATAGTAAAGATCTAATTTAAAAAAAATAAAAAAAAAACCTCAACCAAGTCTGAAGTTTTGAGATTCAGATGAACTTGTGCCAAAATTGCAGAAAGATATTAAAGGCCTACATGCAAAGAATGTATACCGTTTGCTGCCTTTCATGGCAGAGTTTTAAACTTTGATGACCTTATGTTCAGAAAAGACAGTTACAGCCACTTTGGTCAAATCTAGATTTGAAGTGTAAAGCTACACACAGCCTGCTTTGATTCAAACAAAGGAAACCAAGCTGACTGGATGGAACTTTATACTTTAGATAGACACCCGCAACAAAACAAACAACAAAAACAGCTGGTTTTGAAGACAAGGAAGTGGATATTTCAGCACTGGCCGAGTTTAGCACTTGATCTCATTCTGATCAGGCTACGTTCCACCTACTGGAGATAAAACGAAAGGCAGAAACAGACAGAAACACAATAAGTAACTGTGGATGTGATTAAACAAACCCCTCAGCAATACATCCCCACTGTCTTTTTCATTAAGTCAGCTTCCAGATTAGAAATCTGCTGCTGTAGCTTTTTTGGTAAGAATTAAAAAAAAAAAAAGAAACTTCCTGCAAATACAAACCTATTCTGCATTACACGGTTATTCCAGCAAATTATCATGATATGCCAACATCAAACAGCAAGCTGCTACTTGCCACTTTTTACACTAGCAAAAACCCAAGGACTTCTTTGTAAATACTTGTGTAATATTAAGAGTTTTAAACAAAAAGAGAGTGGACTTCTTTCCTTGTTAGTTGAAGAGGTTTTGCTACTCATCTGAGGAGCTTTCTCAATTTGCACTGAAAACCGCAGCGAGTTGCTCAATTACATGTGAGCTAAATTCGCCTGCAAACTGCTCTCCCTCCACTCCCTTGAGGGTCATTAGGGACTTGGATTGCCTGGCCTGCATGAGCAGTGTTTTGGTCACACATGTGAAGATCGTCTGAACTGAGACAGCTCCTCAAATGAGAAGCATAACGTTTTCAACCAACAAGAAAAGAAAGTTCAGTTGCTTCTGTTTCGAAACTCCTAGGATGTCCTGGTTGACTGAGAATCTACACCAGGGGTGGCCAATCCTGGTGGCCTGATTTAAATCAATGGGTGATTAACAGGCTTCTGCAGAACATGAAGAGGTAATTTAACCACTGAATCAGGTGTGTTGGAGCAGAGAAACAAGGAAAACATGCAGGATGGGGGCCCTCGAGGACCAGGATTGGACACCCCTGATCTACGCCAACATTTATCCGTGTAATACAAAATTGGCAAAAAAAAAGGTTTATAACATAGATTATATATGTAGGAAATGTTCTAGGTTAGAGTTGTTTTAAGACGACAGCAATTCATTTAGGTCTTGGCTCTGCTTGGTCTAACAATATAAGGTATAAAGTATTTCTTCAAAGTGAGGTCATTCAAAGCATCATCTCCAACAGGTAAGACATGAATTGTTCGTAACCTTTCCACAGAACCCCACTTTAAGTCTTTTTTTTTTTTTGATCATCCAACCTGCATAAACCTGTTCCAACCCAACACACAATGAGCCCGACATGAAAATTACCACAGTGGTTCCTGTTTTCTCTCCTTTCCTCTGTATAACACTCTGGCACGTGATACCAGTTTCATCATGTTTGCTTCACTCTCCAAAACGCTCCAGACAAAAACAGTCATCGTTTCTTCATCAACTTTACAACTAAAAGGCCCTCATTTTAAACTGTAAAATAAAAGCTCATCCTGAACGACAGCAAATGGTGCAGTTTAAAAAAAAAAAAGTTTACTCTAGTAGTTTTCCAGATAAGCAATTCTGAAATGCGGGTCTGCGCTCAGGGTAAACAAAGCACTGTTGAATCCGCTGAAAACCATGTGGGAGCATGAGTCACATGACTGACCTACATTCAGCTTACCCTAGTCTGTGTAGGTAAACAAATATGGTGGAGTGGGACAATTGAGAAGACGACGAGCATAAATGTGTGTCAATACATCAAAATTGTCTGACTTCTCAGTCCCAGACGCTTCTCCATGAATGTCACCATTGTTTACTTTTTTTTTTTTTTTTTTTTTTCGGTCACTTTGACTGTTTTCATAGGTAAACAAACATACATCGTACTCGGCATCTGGTCAGATCAGATATATATCTGTATTTTTGTTTCTTACTTTACGATTTTGCTATCAGTACCTTTAAGTAAACCAATAAGTTCACATTCTATGAAATTGCAGGTTTGTTTATCAGCCCAGCGATGGAGCAGAGGATACATTTCCCCCACTTCCTGAGATGGCATAACTGATAAGTGCATTTCTCCCTCCTTATCGCATATTTCATTTTCTCTGCAGGAAATAGAAACACAGATGCAGGGATGAGTGGGAGGCAGTCGGGGAGAGAGGTGAAATAAATAATCAGGGTGTCATGGCAAAGAAATAAATAAATGTAAAAAAAAGATGAAAAATCTTTTGTATTTGGTGACCAGACTTTGGTTCAGCTGCAAACTGTGGTTTCCTTCCTCCGTGTAGTTTCAGTAGATCTGTGCAAAAAGATATTGCTTATATATGCAGCAAAAGCAACCAATCTACTTTGACACCCGTTTTAAATATCGTCCTTATCTCTGTCAAAATAAGTCAGACAGGAAATGCCGGGCTGCGCCGAATGAGTTTATGCTGCGGGGCTCTGCTGACAGAAGAAACAGAGTTAGTTCTTTCTGTTTGACAGTAACACTGTAACAGCAGAAATCACACACGCATGACAGGTCATCTCTTTTTCTAGGTTTCTGTCTTCTTCAGCGTACCCACACACACCTTTTGAATGTCAGGCATCTGAGAAGCACCCCCATGACCCCCTCAGATGAGCTGTCAGACATATAGAGCACAAAGTCATTGCTTTCTGCTGGTATTTAAAATATTCAACGTGGCTCTTACAGAAAAGCACTGAGCATCTTCTATTTTTTTTTTCTTCAAAAGTTAAAAGTGTAGCAGGAGTGATAAAAAATGTAAAAGGAGGGGATGTACACAGGAAACAGAGCACACTGCGAACCTGCTTTTAAGAATGTTTTTTTTTTTTTCCACACTTAATAATCACTCCTTTTTTTACATGGCAGTGGTTGTTGATAGTGAATCTAGTAAAAACTAAAGCACAAGAGCTGTCTTCTTAACTTCTGTATCAAAGCCCTTATGAATGCTAAAAGTGGTAATATGCTCATCAATAGTGGAAAAGTTAGTGCAAAGGTTTGGATTTTGCAGAGCATTTCCTCTCTTACTGCCCTGAGTACGAGAAGAGCAAACAACTGAAGACAGCCAAGAAAAAACCCATAACCTGAATCAGTTGGAGCTGTGCCGGTTTCTCGTTGCCTCCTACTCTGGAATATGGCCCAGTTCAAGCAGAATAGAGTACAAAGAGTGTGTCTACAAAACCATTTCAGAGGAATTAGTGTTTTGTGTTTTTAAGCCACTTCGTGCCGATGTGCGACCCGTTCGAGCACGAATAAAGCGCCGTGCTCAAATGATAAACCTGCTTTACACAAATGCAACACCTACGTGCAGTAATACATGAACGTGGGGAGAACATGTGCACAGTACTGTCAAATAGAATCGTGAATCAGTAGTTTTAAATCTCACTTCTGTGGTCTAATTGTCTCGTTTCCGACATGTGTCACCCTTGTTTAGGTAGATGTTCAACGGCAAACCTCTAAGCCTGAAGTTTGTGGTAGAGCACCACAGTTGCAATGAGCCATTTACTAATTACACATTGATCTGCAGTCTCTCACAAGCTCCCAGATATCATTCTATGACCTCCTCTTGCTTATGTGAGAATTAGTTATCCTAACCTGTCGGGACCTGATGCAATAACGGAATATTCTGACCACAGCTCAGGTCTGAATGGGTAATTCCCCCAAGTGCCATAGGCAACAAATTCTAGTGTAATAGAATCTGAGAAACTATGACGCTTTTACATTTATGTCACATGGCATGATGACAGAAAACCAACAATACTTGACAAGATAATTAAAGTCTACGATCTTGAAGGGAATGAGAGCTTATGTTTCCTTGCATACCTAAACTATAGCATCATGCTCCTGTTTTTTTTCCCCCACATTAGAATTGTGAAAACACTAATAATGCACAAATCTCAGTTGAAACGCTTAAAAAAAGCATTGCCTTTTGAGGATAAATTACTTAGATATTTTGTAGTGACAGCTTTTAGGCCTGGACGCCCTAATTCTTAGAAATGTAAATGTTGGCAAATGGATAAAAGCTGTTCTTTAAGGCCATTACATGCTAAATCTGCCTTCCCTTCTTATCGTTTCACATACTCCTCCGAGAAGTATGCACATGTTTATATGAGAGAGAAGTTTTTTTCTTTTTAAACAGCACTTCTCCTTGATTGCTTTAGCCTGCATCTGACTGGGCTACAACTGTTGGCTACTAGTTAGAGACCCAAAATCGGGAGAAAATTTGCAAACTTTCACTTGGAATGTCATTGACTTGGCACTTCTGACATGTTTGCATACATAAGTGCAAATGAATTGCAACATTCCTGCATGACGTGCATGTTTTTGTCACAGTTTAGTTACTAAGTGTCTTAATTATGTCTCAGTTATTGTTTTGTTGTCACCAAATCGGTCCCAATTTGGTTTCAAAAGTCGCCAAATCCTCCCAAAGTTGTCCTTTTCATGCACTTTCGAATTAACAAAAACTAAATTCAGAGGGGTTTGACGTTGACAAAGACTCACCTGTTGCAAATGCCATTTGTAATTCGTCACCAACAGCTGCAGCCGAGTGATATGCAGGCTTTTCCTCCCAAACACATTTTCTCTACAAATAAGTAGCTCTGATGAGGAATAAAAACAGCCTGATAAAAAAACAGCATCACGCAGGTTTCAGCTTTGCTCCGTACGGTCTTCTCTTCTGCCCTGTCTCCCTGCAGCCACAAGTGGGCCGTATATTCATTGCAGGTCAAGGATGTTAATGTGTTTAAGTGGGTGCTGGCCTCAGTGAACGTCGGGGTTTCGCCTCAGTCGGTTCTGTCTGAACAAGCCCTCTGGCTACGTCACTGTAAAAATGTAAAACTTCCCCCCAGGCAGGAGGAAAGAGAGCAGATTAACTAGGATATGTGTTGTATTTTCCTCAAGTGAGGGAAAGGAAGGCTGGTTAAACATGCAGATTACTTGAGGGGAACTATTAAGAGAGCGAATGAGACGCATGGAGCTAGGAGAAAATGACGAGCGGATCGGAAAATATAAAACGGGCATGTGGAAGGGAGGGGAAAACAAGAGAAAGGTTTCTTTTGATGTCTCTCGTTCCCTCAGGTGATTCTCCTTCTCATTCATTAGGGGCCAGTTTCCCCTAGAACCTTCCTGTCAGCAAGCCATCTGGCAAGCATTAAAAAAAAAAAAAAAAAAACTCCTCCACTTCTTTACCTCACTAGAACTGTGTGCTGTCAACATCTAACATCCTCTCTCCTCTCCTTTTGCTCTCTTGGTCCTTCACAAAGACCAGCAGACTGTTCTCCTTTACAAAAGGGGTAAACCAAAGCAGATGAAACTTTAATACTCCTTAAAGAATAATAAAGTTTATATGCATGTTATAAACTCTGAAGCAGAGAATAAACATGATGATTGGCGTACTTGTCAGAAGGCAGTATAACATTTAGAAGCCATTAGATTAGATTTACTCATCAAGTCTTTTAATTCTGAGTAGTATTATTTGGTTGTAGCAAGGTCCAATCTATTTATATGTATAAAAATGCCTTTTGTGAACAAGTGTGACATCTTCCTTTAAAACTATGCATCCACACTGTCAACAAGGGACTAAAAGTCTAGCAATGGGAAAAAGCTAGTAAACACAGAGACAAATATTTTAGCCCCGGGAGTGCAGGACGTTTAGACCAAAAATAGATTTACAGTATTGACCAAAGAGTTTCTGGCTCCGTCTATAAATATCCATTGAAATATTTATATTTAGTTGTTGTTTTAATTTCCATTTGCATTATTCTTACAAAAATGCTGAAATACCTGCCACCAACTACATGTGAAGATACAGAGGAAGGATCTTCTTAGCTTGGCTAAAGATTCTCCCAAAACATTTTTTTGTTGTTTTTAATACTGTTACCTTACAGTTATTCCCCTTTTCAGCACACGATCAAAAAGTACTTTTGCAAAACTGTTCCGCAAAAACAGCCCGTCCCTAAGCTGCTTCCGACCGTTCCCAAATCACGTCCTGCATAGATGTGATCTCTCAGAACCAACAGAGGTGTGGAGCACAACGCACTAAATGTGAGATGAACGTCTTCCTTATACCCATTTAACAACATGACAAATGAACTTCCTCTTTGTGGTTAATCTTGTTTTTTTTTTTTTTAACCAAACAAAGTTGCCGTGCATCATCATCATTCCCCTCTGTAAGGAATCCGTTTGTTGTTGTTTAGGCTTTCAAACCTCACGACCAGGTGATCGATCGCACAGACCGTATGTCATCACATCTTTGAGCCACACATCAACTGTTATGGCTCTGTTATTATCTCACTTGGTGACTGAAAGGCAAAACAGCATTTGGACGACTTGGCCCATTCAGATGCTGCATTGAGATGGCCAAAAGGCATCCAAGTCCTTGAAGTGTTTTGTTAAAGTGCCTAAAGTTTGATGACAACCAGCTCGGGATAAAGAAAAATGGCTCCATTGTTATTGTGGTTTCTAGGGCACAAAGCAATAAAAGGGCATGCACAAAACTGGCAGGTACATAATGGTTTCTAAAAAGGTCTGTCTTGAGTCTACATTGTTCCACCAAAAATTTAGTTTTTTTAAAATCATCACTTTGAAAAGCATTTTTTCTAAACCTCGGTTTTTTCCTCACCAAAAGGTTTATTTACATGAAAACCTCAGTTTTTACGACTTTTCAGAGCAATTTGCGAATAAATAAGCTGCTTCAAAATGAGCACACCAAACATGAACAGAAGAATTGATTCCTGAGTCTGAAGAGATTTAAAAAAAAAAAAAAAAATGTGGCAGGCCAAAAATTGATCTCTTCTATAAATCGATCTTAAAATTACAGCTGCCATCCAGTTCTACAATGTGCTACAAATAGACAGGGAAAATGAAGGGCCGCGGCCCTGGAAACACAATGGCGAACCACATTCCGGGTCTTTTATTCCTGCATTATCGTGGCACGGTGTGATAAATCAGAGTTTAGAGAGCGAGACACTCCCCTGTTTCATTACGCTTGTTGACACTGTTTCACAAATGGAAAAAAAAGAAAGGAAAGAAAGCCACGAATAGCAGGTAAAAGAGACGACTGAAGAACAAACCACACAAGACAAACAAATTAGACGTGTCAACAAATCAGTTCATCTAAGCGTTTACCACCGTTCCTTGTGTAACGTCACATTTGCAACTCCTGCTTGACGTCAGTCTGATGAAATATCCTGACAGGTTAGGGAAGCTCTTTACCTCACTCCTCTCCTTTTACAGTGACTGGGCTGCAGCATTTCTCACCTCTGGCCTGTCTGCATGCAGAATCATCTTTTGCTTCAAGAAGTTCCAACAACTTTTCTCCCCAAGAACCCCTCCTCTCCACTCTCTGCACTTAACAGTAGACAGAGTGAAACTGCCAGTCAGTCCTGCGGGGCAATATCAGTCAGTGCGACAGATAAGATCTCTAATTAATTCAATAAATTCAAAGAAAGCGGCTTCACCAAAAAAAAAAAAAAAGGGAGCGAGGACAAATTGATACTCACCAGAGCTAATTTGACAGTTTGTTACAAGGAAGTCACATTGGTGTTTTCTAAAACGCCCCTGATTAGGCGCCCTGCGCAACACTGATCTTATCTGTGAAACATGAGAACACATGCAGTCTGCACGGCCAGAGAAAGTGAGAACACACACATTCCCAGACTCGCTGCCAGCCACATATTTGGGACACTCGCATGCAGATGATCTCAAATGGGGCGATTTAATCTTCAGGCCACGGGAAGCACATACATGTCACAAAGAATTACATCATCAATTTGACGAACATACACACTAATTTCCTCTCGGGGTACACTGTCAGTCCTTCTGTTCTCTGCTGACTAAACAACCTCAAATACCTCATAATCTTCAGTTCTGTTCCTCCATTGTGAGGGAAAAACAACTCTGACAGCTTGCAAACTAAATATTTCAGGGTGCTAGGTGCTTGTTAGAGCACTAAGCAGGATTAGAGCGTTTCTCTAACAACAACAACAAAAAAAAAAAAAAACAACCTCTGCTGCATGGACATCCTGTAGGTGTGCTTGTGAGTGAAATGCAAAGGAACGGTGACGAAAAGCAGCATCCACTTACCCTGAGTGCTCATAATTTTATTAAATGGTTCAACTGAAAAGAAACTACTGTGGCTGGCTATTTAATTCTTCCATAGGATTTGAGTTAAGTGATTAAAAAAGCAAACACAAGTAGCTTTCTGAATCCACATAAGAGCTGCAATTTAATTTGTATTGAATAAAGGGGAGAAAACCTCCATTGATTTGTCACATGGTATGAGAGGTCTCCTTAACTATGAGGAGAAAATGACTATTTAATTAGGTGTACTTTTCACAAGTCTTTGCAAAATTAAAAAATAATAATAATAAAAGTAGATTATGTCCTGCAACTATAAAATTAGAATGAGGCACTGTTTAAGAGTAGAAACTGTATAAAGATGCTGTTATTTGACACGGCAGCTGCTGACAGCTTTAATGGTGCCTTACCTCCGGACTCGCCTTTGGTTCCAGCTGCTGTTGGTTCCGTCCATCCTCTGAGCGGGTCCGGTTCGGTCCCGGCGCCTCTGCCTCGTCCTGCAGCTCTGGGGCTCAACTCCAGGAGCGGCTGTGTGGAGCGTCTGCTCCGCGGAGGAAGCGTGAAGGCTGCGCAACACCGGAACACGGGGGCTGCAGCCTTTCAAAATAAAACGCCGGCCTGACAACCGCTCTGAAAAGAAACCTTTACCCCCAGCACAGAGGATTGGCAAATGCTCAGTTGTGTTTATCAAGTGTAAAAAGCATCGTCTTGTAGTTTTAAAGCTTATAAAGGATACATAGTCGAGTATGTCCTGTTGTGGTGACTTTAAGCAGATTTTCTTTGCTTTTATTCAGCTGAGAAACACACTTCTCTTTTCATCTAATCACTTCCTGTTTTGCCAAATCATCCAAATCATTTTGCACATTCAAAGTGTCCAAGCACAGAAGTGCGTACAAGACAAGCTTACACGATTTTTTTTTTAAATTTCCCATACAAAACGAGACTTACTTACTCCGCAAAAGGGAAGAAAAGGCCACACGAACTCCTCTGGTGTTCTGTTGTTGCATATGTGATGTGAAACTGGAAGAGTATATTTAGTCTGATCACATATGAAGGAATAAAAAGTAAGAAAATAAAATGTTAATTCAAGAAAAAAAAAATGCCTACGTTAGTCCTTTAAAGCAGAGCTCTCCAATCCTGCATGTTTTCCTTGTTTCCCTGCTCCAACACACCTGATTCAGTGGTTAAATCACCTCTTCTTGTTCTGCAGAAGCCTGTTAATCACCCATTGATTCAAATCAGGTGTGTTGGAGCAGAGAAACAAGTAAAACATGCAGGATGGTGGCCCTCGAGGACCAGGGTTGGAGACCACTGCTTTACATTAACAGTATGTCTGCTGTAATGTGACTTTATAACTGACTAAGAAATACACCATCACATTAATGTTTATGGGAAAAATGTTAAGCCAATGAAGGAAATATATGTTATGAAGTATTATCTTCCATGTTTCTCTCATGTTTATTTCCATCAACTAAAGTTCTATGGTGTTTAAAGGTTTTTAATGTCGCAACAAGGCTATAGGTCACAATTTTTGGGGGGGTAATTTAGCAAAAAGAATAACATTAGCATTAAAAAATCTTATTGTTATGAAACATCTTCACTTACAATAAAATAAAACATTCAGCTAAATTTTGGAGTGACGTGGTTTCTTTTGGCAGGTGGCGTTAAGGTTTCGCCACGCTTTCGATTCTTATTTTGAAAGGCTTCGCCGGAAGTCGCCTTTGTCTCTCTGCTGAGCTTGGTGCCGTGGCGCTCCTTCAGTCTGGGTCCCGGTCCGCTCAGCTCTCCGGCTCCCCTCCTGCCCTCCCTGCTCCCGCATAAAGACGGCCTTGTTAGCAGAATAACTCAAGACACCCGTCCGGCGGCGGGAAAACACTGCCGCCTTTCATTTATGGAGGCCGGCGAGAAGTCCAAATGTGAAGGCGACATTTTGAAGCGAAAGCTGAGGGGTTTATAGGAGTTGAGATACTTGTGTGTGGGGGTTTCCTGTTAGCTCAAAATGCCCTGTAAAGGACACGACCATGACAAAACAGCAATAATAATAAAAATAATGCTCTTTATCTGGAAAGTTTCATTTAAAACTTGACCAAATAACATGAATATTGGAAGCACATCTCTTGTTGTTTGACCCTTAAGGCACCCATGGTGTTTAAGGCGATCCTGCTCGGATTCACCACCGTAAATTGAGCATTTATAAGTAAAGCACGGAGGTGGGAGTGTCATGGTATGGGCTTACGTCTTCTTTCAGACGGGATGCAGTGAAATCCGAGAATCAACAGTAGAATTGGGGTTCCTTGGTGCGTGCGCTTTTTTAAACATACACTTATTTAGCCTCACACCGCCATCGCCGGCTCGGAGACGCTTTATGTTTGATTTACCGCGTCACCTTGCACCTCACAAACTGAGCGTTGAGAAACAACAAAGGCAACATGCTCACCTTGGACGCGCTCGCAGAGAAAGATGGCGACGTGCACAGGCAAAGGCGCTGCGGCAGCATGATTGTAAAAAGGTAAAATATGACCTTTATGGATGACAAAGTGAGCGCCTGTGAATACATTAAAATACTGGTTTGGTGAGATCAGCCCGAGTCAGCGCAAGTTTACCAGGAGAGAAATTCCCCAACAGGTCAATATTCACAAGTGAACACATTTTAAGAGGAAAACAGAAGACAGCTGCAACAATATTAAGAATGTTGCCTGACTTGGAAACCATTAGAACAACAAAGTTGTAAAGTAAAGAAGAAAGGCAGAACCCTTCAGAAAATAGCAGCTGAAAAATGCTGAAGATCCAACCACTTGTGTGTCCTCCATGCTCAGGAAAACTGAGCCGTGCAAAGCATTAAAAGTAAGGACGTTTTTCATTTTTATCACTTTTCGTTTAGCTGTATTTGTTGCATATTTTAAAGCAGACGCCCATCGATACCTGTCAGAAATAATGCGCTTATTTTATGGAGATACATCACTGCTCTGAACCTGGGCTAGAGGGAAAATAAAGAAAGAAAGAAAGAAAGAAGAAGAGCGCCAGTGCCTCAAAAGTATTTTTTGGCACCGCTGTATTTCGGCACCGCTCCAATTTCCAGAAAACAAACTTTGCATATCACATAAACGGATTAATAGGGGCTTTCCTCTGCAAGTTATTTACAATTTGCTGCCAATTTGAAATGAGACATCCTTCATATAGAACCACATTTGAACCCAATAAATCAACAAAAGCCTTAAATTTTCTTCATCTGTTGCCATCATTCCCCTGTGGGATTGTAACACATCAATAATACAAAGTATTTATAGTCCACAGCTTCTGACAGTGGGAGCAAAGTCATCACTATTCTCCTTCTCCCTCACTAAAAAAAAAAAAAAATCAATAAATATAGAAATGTGATTTATTATTAAACATTTAACCAAATCACACAATAAAATTTAAAGCTGTAATTCATAATATATTCATGCAGTTTAAACCTAACACTTTTATAAACTTGACACGACGGGGACCTCTTGTGGCAGGAAGCAGAACTGCAGCTTCACCAGTTTTAACTCGGGGAAAAATAACTAAACCAAGAAGGTTCAGCTGGGGGCCACAGTCCCAACTTTCACTTTAAAATGCAGCAGGTGGCTGTGGGTGTGTTAGCCGTCCATCCAGCAAGTCAATCTGGAGTCTTGAGCTTCAACTTTCTTTAAGGAGTTACGCCATTTTACCGGAAAAGATCTAAGAAGGGTTCTCTCTCTCTCTCTCTCTCTCTCTGTGTCTGTCTTGTTCTGCAAAGCACCATCCACTGCTGAGTTTACTCCTGAACACAACAACAATTAGCGGCTCTGATTGCTTTGAAGACCGGCAGAGTAGCGCAAAGCCATGACTCCGATTGGATGTTATTTGCACAAACTGACAGCAGCAGAGTCAGCACCCACAGGGGGAAAGAGACAATTAGGATTCAGAGATGTGCAAGTGCTTGCACGCTGGAAAAAAAAAAACTCCCTGAGGGATTTCTGCCACCTAATGAGACAAAAGGGACACGATATGAATCCAGCCAAACTCACAAGTTATTAACTTTTATTACCAATTCATTAAAAAAAAAACAAAATACAAAAATATACAGGCAGCTCCGAATGGAACTACAAGTTTTTTTGGTTTTGTTTTTTAGAGATAGTATACAAAAGCAAGACGTCGAGCCAGTAAATTTCCCCTAATAAAAAGGGAACAAGCAGCAGAATGGTCAACTCGTACAGAAGCTTTTAAGGAACATAAATCAATGTTCATTAAAGTAACCTGAACAGCTGATAGGCTAAAGAGAACACTTCCCTAACGGATAAGCCTGAAATTTATCTCAAATGCATAGGATGTTTTAAAAGGATGTGCAACTAAAGCAGTGTCCTAAGTGTACGTTTGCAAAAGGTGCTACCACGTCAGGACTTGAATGCAGCAGGATGAAAAGCAAGATTTCCATTCGTTTGAACGGTTACAAGCGTTGTTCGGCCCTTCACGCTTCTTCTAACCGCTGAAGTTCTGGAAGATCTCTGCAGCGTCCAGCCAGGACCCGAAGCAGGCCAGGCCTCGGTCTCGGATCTGTTTCCGGCCCTTGTCGGTGATCATGTCGCCGTTCTCCTTCACGATCACCAGCCTGGGCACGGCTGTGATCTTGTAGCGCTGCTTCAACTCGCTAGAAAGAGAGAGGGGGGTGGGAAACAAAGAAAGTCAGAAACACAAACTAATTTATCTTAACCAGCTACATTGCAACATTTGAATTTGTGCAACATCTTGTATCAATGACTAATTATTTAGTCCATTTGTCATTTTCTTTAGTCATATTTAAGTTTAGAGGTTAGACTAAACTCAGTTCGTGTTTCTGTTTTGATATTTTCTTACTCATTTGAACTCCCTTGTGAAAATTACAAGAACAATATTTAATTAATATACAACCCAAACTCAAAAATTGTAGTTAGTTTTGCTAAAAAAAATAAAAATTAAACAATAATACAACACTGAGCTTTTTATTTGGTAATGTCAGACCGCTGCACATCAATTTAAGTATGGAAACAAGAAAAACTTTTAAATCCACCACCCCTCCCCCCCAAAAAATGTATTTAAATGAGTAATATGAAATAGAAAGCATATGCAATTTACTTTATTATAATGGGCTCTTTTTATAAACTGTTGTGTACATTCAATATACAACACAGAGGAGGGAAACTGAACAACTGAAGATAAATAAGCAATATAAAGTAAATCAAAACAAAGTCTAAACTTGTAAACAGGTTCTGCCTTTAATCCTAATCCCTGACAGGGTGACCCTGTACGCATTCTACGTAAGATCCACCGCAGACTATTAATCTGGCTACTGTAATTTGACCTAACTATTTCCAAAAGGGAAAGGGAGTGTTTCTCACACTTACTGCTTGTAATCATCCGTCCAGGGCAAAGCGAGCCAGTCTCCGTGCATGTCATGGTAATACTCCACCATGTCCTCGGAGGACTTGTCCGAGGAGACAAAAACAATCTCGAACTGAGCGGGAGGGTCGCCCTCCTCCACCAGCTCCGTGTAGAAGTCGCACAGGACGGGCGTGAAGTCCCGACACGGCAGGCACCAGCCCGCGGAGAAGTAAATCCCCACCACTTTGTTCCTGAGCGCCTCCTCGGGGTCGATGAAGTCCCCGTCTTTGTTCAGGAGCGTCCGGCCGGAAAACACCTCCACCATGTCTGCAAAACTCCCTCACACACGCACCTCAATACCGACTGCGGGACGTTCTACAAGCCTTGAGAGTGTCCCGCTAGCTCATAGTTCCGCGGTTTTATCCACCGTCGTTCGAGTCTCAGAGGAAGCTTTCTGTGATGTTTACGTTAGCTAAAGCTAAAGAAGCTAAAGCTCCCTACAGCCAATCAGGGTAATCACCCGCTGACCAATAAGAGGACGAAAACAGTTAGAGGCGCACGTGGGCTTTACATTAAACTGCGTTGTTGCTCTAGTTACCATCAACGGCTGCGTACAATCTTACGACCACTGCTTACGACTGCTTTTCTGCGGTACTGACGGACGCATGCGCACTGCTGTTTTTCCGGATACCGTATATTCTTGTAAAAAGTTGCAACTAGAAAAAATGGAAACAGTCGGAGTTCGAAAGAGCCATTCCTGCCATTTTTTTTCCAATTAATAAAATTTGTCCTGAGCTGCAAACCCTATTTGAGGTGGAAGAAAATGTAACTCAATAATTCATATATATATAATAAATTGTAGACATTTTTTTGTCATTTTTATGATATAAAGAAGAACAAACTTATTAAAAACAAACTCAACATTTTAGATATACCCCCTAGGGTAAAATTTAAACATTGATTTATGGAAGTCTATGTCAGTCCATACTATTAATAGGTGCTCATCCTTTAATGCATATTTGCATCACATTAAAATATTTAAGTAAAGATAAATATTTGTTAATGTTTAATTGCGACTTACTGAATTTTCTTTCATAAAGACAGATATCTTCAATTACTTCAACTTCTAAGCTTTTATCAGTGGAAGGTATTTACTTCAAATTCTCATGAAATGATTTACGACGATTTTACAGAATACTAATTTGTGTTTTTCTCCTCAGCACCTTGTTTCAAATGTATAAAAAAAAGTTTAAATTTCTGTTGGTCTTCAGAGAACAATCACTCTTTATGGCTGAAAGGTAATGTAATTGTCTAAACTGTCTCTTTCTGTTACAGAAATTTTTATTTACATATTTCAGAAAATTGGACAGGAAAATTGCCACAATTAGTCTTCCCTACTATGATTTTAATTTATTTGTGTCAAAGCTGCAAAGAGCAGAGAGTCCAAAGAACTATATGTGACCCTACAGCCACAGGTTGCAGACGCCTGCACTAAATAAATGAACAATTATAATAAAATGACAATTGTATTTCAGAACTCAGAACTATTGCTAGTTTTCGAAGGAATGGACAACCCAGCAAGTTTACCCTGAGGTTAGATTGTGCAACGTTGACAAGCTTAACAAAAAACTGAGAAGGGCTCCATTTCTGACTTCTTCTTTTTCTTTCGGCTGTTCCCTTTTCAGGGGTTGCCACAGCGTGTCATCATCCTCCATCTTTCTGTCTTCTGCGTCCTCTGTCCTCACCCCAACTACCTCCATGTCCTCTCTAACTGCATCCAGATATCTCCTCTTTGTCTGTCCAGTGAATTTTAAAGTTGGTGGCAGTAAAGTTATATAAAAACTGAACAAGTACAGCTTTTTTGGGAGGATTTATCTGAAATAAACAACAACAACAACAAAAAATACCAACCTGGCCGCAGTTTATCCTTTAAGAAACTATAAGATTATTTTGGAACAATACCTTTTGGGAGATGACACCAATCAGCCCCACATTTGGTGGAAACTAAACACAGCACATTGGCTCAAATCACATCGTACCGACTGGCGAGCACGATGGTAGAGGGGTGATGATTTGGGCCGTGTGCTTCACTGAACACCAAAGTCCTTTAACATCGACAGAAACCTGAACCAAACTTGTTGGTCCAGCAGGAAAATAAGAACTTGAAGTGTTGTGATGATTTGGACAGAGTTAAAACCACAAACCTGTTGAAATGATGTGGTGGGACCTTAAAAAAGCTATTTCTACAAAACTTGGTGAACAGTTGTAATGTGGTAAAAAAACAAACAAACAAAAAAAACTGACCAAAAAGCCTTTCACAATGCTGTGAGAGACAGATGTCTCACACATGAAGGTGCAAAAGATGGTTCTGCCACCTAATGAATCATCACTTAGTTTTTTACACACTACTTCTGTGTTTTAGTTTAGTTTAGTTTTACATTAATAAGGTAGTTTGTCGGGAAGGATCTGAGTTTGAACTCAGCAATTTTCAGTGTAGTGTCCATAAAGTGCACATAGAGGTCAGTGTGTTTCTGTCTCTCCTCATTTCTTCAGGAGGACGCAGAGGTTATTTGAAAAGAAACCCGGCCATTGTCCAGCATTTGCTGCCCATTAGTGGAGTCAGCCGCTTGTGTTTAAAGACCGAAGAAGCTTTTTTTTTCTTCTTCTTCTTATGTTGACAGATTTTTTTCTCTGCTGTCCTGCAGACATGACCTCCAACTCTAATTTGTCCAACATGAGACGATTGGTAGAACAGCTGAAACTTGAGGCCAGTGTGGAGAGAATCAAGGTAAAACAGAGAGTTTTTATTTTCAAGTTGGCATTTTTAAGGATCATTCTTTTTCTATTTAGTGCTGTTGTGTTTTACCATGTGCCATCTATGGTGAAACATTACCCTATGGTGTAACACTACATTTTATTATATAATTTAATAGATTGAACATATTTGTATTCCAGCCTCTCAGTTCTGAACTTACTCTCCTTTTACTTAAAAATTATTTGAATGTATTAATATATATATATATATATAACATATCTGTTTTTGGACATTTTTTTAAATACTTTGTATTCATGAGCGTAACAAAAATGTCAAAATTCAATCACCTGATTCTTCTGCTCTTACTTGGGCAATACATCTTTAATTAAAGCCTGTAAATGATAATTTCTGCAATATGACAGTAATGTTTTAACTGAGATAAAAAGGCTGAATGTTTGTGTTTTTATGCTTTTATTATTTTAATGCTGTCTTATTTCTTTTAAATAATGAGAAAAAAACTCATCAACATCATTTATTTTTAACTGCTAACATTTAAACAGTTCTGAGTCAAGTCTGCTGTACATAGGCATCATTTCTCTAGGATGTGTGCTGAGTATTTGGACGGTGTTTCAGGTGTCCCAGGCAGCTGCAGACCTGCAGCAGTACTGTCTGCAGAACGCGAGCAAAGATGCCCTGCTGGTGGGAGTCCCTACAGGCAGCAACCCGTTCAGGGAGCCACGCTCCTGCGCCGTGGTGTAAAGGTCAGACTCTGAGTTCTCATTTAAACTAAACCCATTCCCTGTCACCACAGCCTAACTTGAAATAAGAAATAAAACGTTTTGCGCCTTTTGCAGAGCCTGAAGACATGGATGCAGCTGTTGGCGTCTCACTCAGAGGAGATCACCTTTTTTAAACTCATTCTTCTCACTCGTGTTTTTATAAGAAACATCTTTCAGTTTGTTTGATTCTACCACTGTTTCTTTAGTTATTTTAGTCTCTATTTCTGTGTTCTTGTGTGATCTCTGGGTTGAGTGATACTGCCATTATCTGCTAATTTGGACAAAACGGATGTTTTAGCGTGCTCTCTGAATGACACTCTGGATTCTCATGGCGCTGGAACTTCCTGACGTTGAGTCTAAGTTAGGATCCCAGCCAGCCAGAGGAAACTGACTCTTCCTGTTCCAGACTGCAGAGATTAAATGCAAGATATCGCCTCTTTTTTTCTTTTTGGACATGAGTACTGCTAAAGTACTGCTAAATGATAAATTAGATGATTGCTTTTAATACATTTTAAACTGGAGCAATAACTAAAGAAAAGGATCTTTATGGTGGAGAAAGTGGATGATATAAATAATTAATGTTGCCTGTTATATTTCAATGTGTTTAGTCACATAAAATCAATATATTTTTTCAGATTTGTTTTAAAAAATGAAATATAAAATTGACTTTTTATATCGGATATGAGACAATTACCACATAAGGTCTAGTTCAGCCTAAATAAAGTCTAGCCAGTCATGAGACAGCCCTTTTAGCTCTCTTTTTTATCACTTCCTTTTCCTCTTGGTGTGCTTTTAGGGCTGCGTCTCTGTTGATTTCCCACGTTGTTTCCTTTTTTTTTTTTTTTACTAAAAAACTTTGCCTAACTATTCCTAGCACTTATGGATCAAGTATAACTTTTTGTAAAGACAATCCTTGCATTAAAACAATTTTTTTTAAACATTTGAACTAAAAGCTAAACATTAACCTAATGACGCAACCATCAAAGCAATAAAATGAACATTATGTAAAGTCCTGAATGAGAAGATTTGTTCCTGATTCTGCTTGTTTGTATTTTAATGTGCAATCTCACATATCTTTTGCGAAAATGTAGTGAAACTGCTGACACAGAAACAATCCAGAAATCTAACAGGAAGATGTACAGTTCAAATCTGTATAGTCTGTAAGGAAAATGAGAAATGTTATTTTTATGTCTGAGTTTAACTTTTAAAATAGAATTGCAAAACAGCATGAATAAAGTTTTTACCATTGCATATTTGGCATATTTGTTCTTTTATGTAGCAATCTACACATATATTTATGTTCCTGTCTACATATAAATGTCAAAGAAACCTGTTTTTTAAAATTAGTTAGTAGATTTTGGTGAAGAGTCTCAGTCATTTAAGTTATGGAAGGTGAATTATTAACGTTTGTGTAATTTCCACAAAGTAAACCATTTCATTGACACAACTTAAGATGGATAGATAGAAGTTAAAAGTTTCCACCAAACACATGTTTTACTGCATCACTTAAAACCATACATCAAATCTAATAAATCACTGCACAATTTTCACAACATACTGAAATATAAATAATAATCAAACAGATTAATTAAAAGTTGACAGTATCCTGACTTTTTTGTAAATTTTAAGGATATTAATACAAACCATGGACAGCATTTTAAAATGTCCTTTGACAAAAACGATTTAGTTACAGAAGCCTTTTCTCAAGAAATTGTCAAATAGTGCCATCTGATGGTTAAATTGAGAACAACATTCAGACCATGGTGGCACATTGAGCTTATCCAGTGTAAAAAGCAGCCATAGATGAATGTAGGAAAAGTTCAAATGTCTATGAAAGTTTTACAAATATGCATGAACTTTTACAATTTACATTATCAGTGTTATTGAAAAAGAAAAACATTGAAAATGTAGTTATACTGCATCATAGTTTGTCTGATAATTAGAAAGCATTAAAGTATTTATCTGCTGTATGCTCAATCAGTGTATCATCACATCTTATTTCTACATTCACTAGTTTTGTTTGTTAAATCTGCCAAGTAATTTGTACAACTGTCAGATCAATTGTCACTGAATGAATCATAGTGTTTCCATAAATAGCCAGGAAATAGTCCTCAACAAAAACAAGCCCAGATGCCACAATAAGTTTTTATTGTCAGTCCTTCAACCCGTCTGCTCTCTGCTCGTCACGTTAGGCCGCATCGCTCCCAAGGATAATGAAAGTACAAATAGAGTCGTAAACATTTGGTAAACAGGTGTCTTCTTAAAGGCTCCACCTGCCTTTCATTCCTAAGAAAACAACACCAGGGCAACACAAGCCCTCTTGTTCTGCGAGGAGGAAATAACCTGAATACCTCCAGCAGAACTGTCTTCTCCTTTAAAGGTGTGGGCGGAGAGAGCGGAGCAGAGTTGGGTTTCAGTCCAACCCACTTTTCTTGACACACAAGTCACATTTCAGACCAGACAGAACTCAGAGAGCTGCTTTGGACTGAAATGTGTGTGTGTCTGTGTGTGGTCAAAGCCTCATTTTTGTCTGGCTGACATGAAGGTAGCAGCCATCGATGAAGAACCATGATACGACGCGCCACTGGGGAACTTCCAGCTCTTGTTCACACCTTTTTCAAAGGTCACTGACCTCTGAGAAGGCTTCGGTCCGGTTAGACTTCTTTTTGTGGATTTTCATGAGTCGGCTTAACCTTTTTATGAAGTGAGGAGATGGTAAAGGTGTACAGACTCTATGTAGGAATATTAGCAGGTAAGGCTTCCTGTTTTACTCATTAGTTAGAGTTAGTATACGCCCCTTCTTTCCTTATTCTGTCAAATTCTAGTTTGAATACCTTCAGAGACATGTTTAAAGGGACATTTACAGATAAATCTTATCTGTTCTCCATCAAAAGCTAAGCTTGTCTATTGGTTCAGCCAAACCAGAATAACAGACAGTGAACAGACAGTGTTTGCCCACTTAGCAGTATCTGTAGTAAATTTTAGTGTTCGTTAATGATTGAAGGAAGAGCCCTGACACAAGTAATAAGTTCTCTGTCATTACAATTCATTGTCATGGCTGCTTTCACCAATTGTCACATTTGAAAACTTGTTATGATATCTTCGTGTCTGTGGTTTAAAACCGTCTGAGAGTCACTATTTAAAATGTAGTGACAGTGCCGCCACCTCTAGTGCAGAACCAATAAGTGTAATGGGGTCACAAATTGGTGACACCTGTTTGTGTGTTGCTAGTGTGTACACATTTGTTGTGTGTGTGTGTGTGATTTGTCTTGTTGTTTGTGTTTCCATCTGAAGCTCTGGCCTTATGCAAATCCTGCCTGGCTGAATGGAATGCCACTGAAGTGCCTAGCAGTCCGACTCAGCCCGACTGTCATCTCCATGGCGACGGGGACAACTGCACGGGTAGACGTGAGAAGGAAGGCGTGGGGGGCGGGTCCCTGAGCGGTGACACAAAAAGCTGAATGGTTGGAGGTTGAATGGATGAATGGATGAATGAACACAGCCCCGATATGGATGTAAACACTCTAAAGATGTGGATTTCTGTCTACATCACAAAATACAAATAAACAATATATTATTATATAAAAAGGAGTCATCACAAAATGGCCTAAAAATAATTCTGTCAACACTTGATGTGAAGAGGCAGCTTCATTATGTTATGCTGAATATCAGATCAGAATCAACCAAATTTTGGCTGCATTCTTCCAAAGATATTTGTTACAAAATGACATTGTAGCTGTTTTGATGTGGGCTTTCGTGGAAAAGTTATTTAATATAAAATTAATATCTTACTTGTTGTATAGCTTTTATAGTTATTTGCACGTGCAAATAGCAGAAGCAGCGAGCTGTAACACCTCCGATGCAGCCTGAGGTCATTTCCAGCAGAAACATTGTGAACCTCTATGAAATTTAGAAAACTGCTAATGATGCCTGTTGATTTCAAGGTTCATGGGGTCAAAGGTCAAGGTCACAGGTAACCCTTTTGTTAAAAACTTCTCTCTGCAGTTGGAATAAATTACAGTTTATAAGCAAAGCATTTCAAATGTCATGAATAGTATGAAAGGCTAAGACCATGAACTGATAAATAAAACACAGAACACTTGTGTCACCATCATAAGTTTTCATAGGTTCTCAGTTCTGCAGCAGTGTTAAAATAAACAAACAGGACATGTAAAAAAAAAAACATAATTTTTCTACATATGAAAGCAACATAAGTACAAACAACAAATCAAAAACATCAAAAGGACAATTTAACTTGGGAGGCAACACTGAGTTAAATTTGATGTTATTGTTTTTGGAAGGTTGAAGAAAAGGTGAAGGAAATGAAGGATAAAAAGGTGTTCTTTAGTCTTTATGTGCAAGTTTTTATTGTTCTGCATCTCCTCATTTAAAGCAGATGGAACAAACAGGTTGTGGTCATGTGGTTACAACAACATTTAATTGTGTGAATGCTTTTAAGCATTCACACCATTGTTTTCCTGTTTCTCTTTATTATCTATTATCTATTATTGTGTGAATGCTTTTAAGCATTCACACTATTGTTTTCCTGTTTCTCTTTATTGTGTGAATGCTTTTAAGCATTCACACCATTGTTTTCCTGTTTCTCTTTCTTATCTATTATTCTTCTTTCACTATTCCGTACGTTTTTCGGCATCT
>NC_051443.1:12970629-13080694 GCF_001649575.2 Kryptolebias marmoratus
AAAAATCAAAATGGCTGCCAAAGCTAATGGGGTCTAAAGTCAGACCAGAATTGTGCATGCTCTAACTCGGCAACCGTGTACCGTAGGAAGGTCAAACTTCACAGCTGGAACCCCCATGGGTCAGGGATCAGCCCAAGGGATTTCAAGGTCAAAGGTCAAATGTCAAGGTCACATGGGAAAGAAGGCCCTAATTCTGCAACCGTATACAGTTCTTCTCATTTTCAGTTACTTTCAACTAACTTCAGCTTTTTCAACTAATTTCTGCTTCTTTCAGCTTTTGTTCTTCTATCTTATGCAAATCTTCTTCAAATTAGCTGCTGTTTCACTTTTTGCGTTTTCATTAAACTTCAGCTGTTCAGCATATCTTCAGCCGCTTTCAGCAAAATTATTCAGCAACATAAGCATTCACACTGCATTTTCGCAGGAAATGCAACTTCTCTAGTTTCCCTTTGGGATTAATAAAGTATTTTTGAACTGAAGTGAATTGAATGCTGATTTTTACTTTTACTTTGTGCCGTTTGTGTAGATCTTTTAGCGCACTATACAGACCTGGATGCTCTGTTGTTCTCCTGTGCTGTTATGAATACCTGTAAAAGTGTATTTATTTATGCTACAGCAAAAGAGTCACACATGACACAGTGACACAGGATTTTCTTTGTCGTTAAATGGATACAGGTCCATTAGATGAAAGGAGGGTCTGACCTGTTTAAGTTTCTCAGACAGAAGAGCCTCTGCTGATCTCCCGTCACAAAGACAGGCGTGAAGAGACAATTAATGGTCTTTTGTTACAAGAAATCCATGTAGTTTCATTTTGTAGACAGTCTCTGACTTCTTGTGATTACTGTGAAGCAGATTGGTAATCATCCTTGATCTTCCAAAGTCCAAAAGATCTGTTCAGTCTTTTGGGGTTTTCAGGATCATCATATTCAGTTCACCAATTCACCAGACGTTGGACCTCCTTTTCTTAGGTCTCCTAATATTGTCCTGCTATTTTAGTGTGGTCAGAACATCTAAGGTTGGGTTGGGGTTCAGTCATGCATGAAGCTTGTTAATAAGGCTGGACTTGTTCCTCCTTTTAAGTGTGGTGCCATGAAATCTGCAGGTGAACTCCTTTTGGCTTCAAAGCAGACAAAGAATTAGTTCAAGCCATCTGGACGTGTATTGTTGCTGATCTGCAGGGTGTTGCCTTTGGTTTGGGATCAAACTACTAAACCTCTGATCAACGAACGGCCGTTTAACCTTCATTAGCTGGGCTCGCAATGTGCAGACATGAGCTTTGGTTGTCTGGTACCTTTTTTATTTAGGTTTCTGCTTGCTGCTCCATGTCACCTGGTCTGCAGGTAGAATTCCGTTCAAAGGTTTTTGTAATGTTTTGAATTTTAGAAACACTTTAATTGTTTCAGGAGCTGGTGCTGTCTTGGTAGAAGTATTAAACAAGGATATCCATCGATGTCTGATCTTTGTCAAAAAGCACCCGAGTTAGTTTTATCACCGAAGTCGAGCAGTGATGAGGTGGGGTCTATGATCCAAATGTGAACAGCCTTAAGAGCTAGTCTTATTCTGCAAATTAGAAGTCTTTAATTTGGGTCATACACGTGGATCCATTATGTAAAAGCACTCTGTTTTTGATGTAAACTTCAATGTGTTAGGTGCCTTTAATGAAAAATTGTAAAATGTTATACAATTTAAAGAGATAATGAAGTTACTTTGAGCTTTGCTTTACTTTTAGCTTTTATCCTATAAGCTAAACAATTACACATTTTGAACTGTTTTATATACTGTTTTATACAAGATGTTAATGTAATTCAGAGGTGCTAAAGAAATTTTTTAAAGAGATCGCTATTTCTTCAAATTTAGCCAACCATCTTACTAAGATAAGCTAATTAGGAACCTGTTTTTGTTTCATTGCTACCAACTAAAAAGGTTTGTTTTAATTTCCCCCCTCCTAGCTGAACATCTATAAGACCATAAACACACATATCTCCATAACTACCTCCTAAACTTTGTAACAGGAGATTTTTTTTCCCTTCAGCACTCAGGTCATGGCTGTGAGCCAGTTCTCATGTTACAGGTAACAAATAGAGCGCTTCCTTTGATGTCACATGCACGGCAGTATTGCTTTACGGGCTTGTTTCGTGGGAGATTATTTCATTGGAGGAGGTTTTAAAGATAGCAGCAGCTTTGTGGTAAGTGCTACGTGAAACTGGCGGTCAGAAGTTCAACAGCTGTCTCAGGCTGCGGAAGCAAATAAAGCAGGCCACGAACAAGGAGAAAGGAAATCCCGACCTGCTATGTTTCATTTGGCAATGTACAATTTGAAACGTATGGTTAACGAGATCTTGATGATTCACGGCCTTTCCTGGCAATGATTAGGCTTCCACTCTGGTTCACATTGCAAGCTGTCTATTTATAATTCAGGCCGTGGCAGGGGGTGACGATGTATGTCATCGAGGCAAGCTGACAGACTACGGCATAGTTAGAAAAATAGGCCACCGGTTTAAAAAAATGTTGTTTGATTATTTGTTTCATGATAGTTGAATTTGTTCAATCAGATGATGTGACTCATGTCTCTAGAAAAACATAAAACTGTCCATAAAACCCCACTCCATCAAGTAGATGTAGTTTTTTTGACACTGAGATACCTGAATTCATTCATTTTGGGCAGTAGCTTATTCCCAACCTGGACTTCCAGCTGAGGACCACAGGGCCTCTGACTTGGAGGTGCCAATCTTCATCTCAGTTGTTTCACACTCGGCTGGAAAACACTCCACTGCCAGCAAAGGAGGTTGCTGCTCTATGAATCAAACAGGACCACATCATCTACAAGAAGCAGGCAGGAAAGAAATCTGATGCACTCTATATTCAAAACCCACCATCCACCCAATGGCTTTGTCAAAATATTTGTCCTATAAGAGTGATACACAGAATTGGTAACAAACACTTCATTAAAACAAGTTTGACTAATTACTTGGAATACAAACCAACCAACAAAAGTTGTACAGATACTTAATAACCTAATTTAAAAACTGTCTGTCAAATGTTGTTTGAACATGTTGGGACATGGATATTAAGACTCATGGGAATTGTCATGTGATGCTTGGTACCAGCATGTTGAGTCCTATCGGTTGATAAGTGGGGGAGCTGTGAACCAAGCATCTTAGTTTTATGTTCATTTATATTGAAATTTGTGAAGTCTGAATGCCAAGTTAATGATGTAAGGCCTTAAATATGTTCCTCAAACCTTTCCAGTGCAGTTGTTTGTGGGTATACAAGTTGGGAAATTCTCCTGCTCAAAGTACAAAATAGAAAGTTTTCCTGTCTGTTCTATTTGACAAATTCTTTTGTAACAACTTCAGAAATTTAGACCGTATGTTGGGACTTGGAGCACTAACTCATTGCTCAACGTTATTTACTTGAAGTGATTTTTTTTGTGCACATGGTAAGGGTCGATAAAAGGCTGTACTTCTCTGAAAATATAATTTGAGATAATGCCATTTTATTTATTCTGCAGAAACAGAAACTGATGGGTGGAGCGGACACTTCTCAAAATGCCCTGAGGAGCTGTTGCATTACTGCATCCATGGAGAGTGTCGTTACATTAAGGAGCAGAACACGCCATCCTGCAGGTGAGACAAAACAACAAAAACGTTCATGAAGGAGCATAAAGAGAAAGATTAGATTGTAAGAGAGGTTTGGTAAAATTTTAGGAGCAGACAAATATTTTGGTAGTATTAGGACTTCTTTTAAAAAACAGAAATGGAAGCTAAGAGCATCTTTGTTTTCTTTGTCTCAGGTGTCAGGTTAATTACATCGGTGAAAGATGTCAATATGTGGACTTGGACTGGCAAAGAGGAGAAAAACGACAAATCATAATAGGCAGCGTCATTGCAGGGCTTGTGCTCTTGATCGCCCTTATTGTTCTCATCTGCATCTGTTCAAAGTAAGACAAAATCTGTTTTCCCAATGTATAAATTGTAGTGAAAGGAACAGTTTGGCATTCTCAACTCCACACATTTATCCTTAGAGATTCATGGGGTCACTGAGTCCATCTTGTTCAGCTCATGTCATTTCTTTGAGCTTTTTACCAGCCAGTTTTTTTGGGAGGAAAAGAAAAGGAAGTGCAAGCACTGAGTTTGAACAAACATGCGAATGAGAAATACTTTGTCAAGTGCTTTGTGGAACCTAAATTGAGTTAAAATGCTCCTATATGAGCGTGGACCCATTAGAAGCCTGCTGGACTTTTGTTTGGTGTGGAAGTCCAGCAGGCTTCAGTAGAAGTGCTGAACTTTCAGACTCTCAAATAAATGGATCTTACAAATGACTGTTACCTAGGGGGCTGTTTTTGTCTGATATAAAAACCATTCGGTTTTTACTTTGTTGCTTTGTCATTTTTAGTTTCTCATTCATTTTTAGAAAACAAAATCCCAATATTATTCACTGGAAAAGCTTTCCTCCGGGAGGCTATTAAGGAAAACTTTTTCTAAGTGTTGTGTACATTACTTAGGCTTACTCTACTATGCCAAAGTTTTAACCCATGCCTAATTTCTTTAAACTTTGCTTCCAATGAGCTAAGCTTTCTTGTAATTTTTAATTTGGCCTTGAGCAATAGGTCTTCTGGCTTTCTGAAGGTCTTTCAAAGTTTTGGCTGCTTTTTCACACATCTTCTGCCCAGTCCTTGTACTTACAAAAAAAAACATATAGTGAAAATCGTGCTGAAATCTCAAAACTAAAAAACCTATGTACAGTAAAGGAACCATTTTAATAAAATTTCTGTTTATGAGATATTTTGAACCAATTTGGCAGCTGATTAAAAAAAAATCCAACAAAGACCTGACAGGACTTGAGATAGAGTCATTTTTGAATAACTTAAAAGTCAAAGAAACAAATAAAAATCACATGTCTGATAATGCTTAGGTACTGGACTAAAACTCTTTACAAGTCCTTCAGAAAGCCTGATGAGCTATTGAACAAGACTAGGTTAAAAGAAGACAAGATTACAAGAAAATTGAGTTCCTTGGAAACAAAATATAAGGAAATTATGAATGCCTCAAGACCTTTGTGCAGTACTGTAGTTCAGAACTGAAGCTATATGTGGGGTTTAGAAGTATTATCAGTTCAATTAGAAATAGAGAGTTGAAAAAATAATCAATGGTAAGCTGCGACACAGAGAGTAGAAGCGGGTAAAGAAAATGGATGTTTAAACCACTATTATGTGATAACAGCAGTCTCTTAATGTCAAAATATCTTGGTTTTCACGACGATTGCATTAAGCTCCAAGAATATTCTTTTCATTAGAAAAAAAGAAGCAAAAAAATATTTAAAAAAAAACCTCTTCTCCTTATGGCTTATTTTAAATATGTTTTTGTATTCTTTATAAATTTAAAATTTAAATAATTTTTAAATGCATCTGCCCTCTTCAAAACACTTTGCTGTCTGTTAACCAGCACCAACTGGACACACAGTCAGTTTAATTGTCTCATCTAATGTCTTGGCAAGAAAGCAAAGTATTTTCCCCAAAGCGCTCCTTTCAAACTGAAGTGGTAAAGCTGAGCAGCTGTTATTTTTGTAATAACTTTGTTCCACGGTTGCCTTTCTCTCGGTCGCAGGTACAGACGCAGGTGTTGGGAGAGAAAGAGACCGAGTGAAAAGCCAAAGAACGGGACAGAGAAGCTCAGTATGATGGACACCAGTGAAACACACGCAACCTCCACAAAGGACTCGATAGAGCTAACACACACCAACTCAGTGTGAGAACTCTGGAAGCACACAATCACCCACAAGACTGGGAATTGTGTAAATATGCTGGTACAGTTGCAGGCTTTAGTCTCACACTAACAGTGGGGACTTACAGACTGTCCTTGGACAGCAAAGAGGCCCAACAGGAAGAACATGTCACAATGAAATGCCTCTCACTCCTCTCCTTTTGAAGAGCGGCTGTGTTTGAAACTTCAAAGACTTTCACAAGAAGGTGGAACTGAATTTATGATAAATATGAATTGGAGTGTTCAACTGTTTGTATGCTGGAAAATCCTTTTTTTTTTTTTTAGTCGCTGTGAAATAACAGACCTGTCGCTGGGTGCCACTGATTGCACAGCACTATATAAATTGTTGCTATGTAGGAAAAAGTTGTGACACCAGCTGGCAGCCAGTGATAAGAGTCAGCCAGGCTGGTGTGGTATTAACTTGTTTGGGGAGACACTTTGACACTAAAATTAGAAGAAAGGGACCGCGTGAAGACGCTGCACTCCATGTTTGCTTTAGGGAAATTAAAATAAATTCATGACCTTTTATTATATAATGTATAAAGTTTTGTGAATGCAGCTGTATTGTGGTTGCATCATATTGTAATAGTTCTACTTTGTTTACAGCTGGTTTAGCTTTTCACAGTGTTTCATTATCGGCACAACAAAATCAACAGCTATCATCCCTCACTTACTAACGGAGCCTAGTCTTTTACCTAAGCATACACAGAATATTGTTACTTACGTACATTAGCAATGCAAGACGAGCACCACATTTCTTAAAGGTTGCAGTATAATTTAGGGTTGAAAAGAAGACAAGACGATCTTGTGCTGGAGGCTTTTTTTGATCTGAATATTTGGAGCCAAGAAGCCTCTGAGCTGCAGCACAGAACAGCTGAGCCTGTGTATGCAGGCTGAAAGTGCTCCACTGTATGAGACAGTTTCCAACCTGGCAACCTTAGGGGGGTTTTACCGTATGTCTCTATGCACATTTATTCAGAGTCAGTTCAATCTGCTTCTGCCATTTATATCACCTGTCAATAAACATGCCTCCTGTATTTTTACCGTACTTTTATTGAATTTTATTTTATTTATTTTTTATCAACACAAGAAGATTATTTTTTCTTTATGGTTTGCTTGTTTTTGCGATAACAGGCCTGGCCAAAACTGTCAAGCTAAGTTACATAAAACACCTGAGAGTTGCACACGCACAAAACCTAAAAATGCCTGTTTTAGTATTTGTGATGTAAGCACTTGGGCACCACCAGTAGCTTAAAATAGTTTAATTTATGTATGGTTTTTTTTCTTTTTTTACCTAATGTCACTGTAACACCCTGGTTAACCATATGTTGTTCCCAACTAAGAAACAGTGTAATTTAAAAAGACAACTTAATGTCCTGAATGGACACCATGATGATGCTGCTGGTTAGCAGTGTTGCCTCACAGCTCCAAGGCCCCGGGTTTGAAACTCTACTAAAGCCTTCCTGTGGGGTGTTAGCATATTCTTCTTGTACATGCGGGTCTTATCTTGATGCTCTGGTTTCCTCCCAAAATCATGCATGTTCTCACCAATATGGTTCTCCAGCCCCCTCTGCAACTCTGAGGATTAGGTCAAAGGAGTAAAGATGGATGGAAGTCCCACTCAAGTTGTTTTTGTTTGGGTAAACTCCAGAACTTTATTACAGACGTGCAGTCAGGTCAGATGCCATTCCAGAATTTCTTTCACTCCAGTGAAAGTATTGTGCAATTACCCAGCTTGTAAGGCATAAATAACTCACAGAAGAACTCTTAAGATCCTCCCCCAGCTGTCTTGTTGTGAGTTTAAATAAAATCAATTATAACTAATCTGTGCATAGATACAGTTGATTTGGTCTTGTGCTGGTCTTTACACATCCTTATCAGACATTTGTTTGGGCAAGGCTTTCTAGTCTGTGTTGAATTTAGGATTATCTTCAGGTAAAGGTACCAATCTCCATCAAAGAAAACCAGTGATGACAAGAAAGCAGTGAGACAGACATACAGTACCTAGGAAAACTTTTAAAAAATATCCACAAAAGCTTATGGAGTCACTGAAAAGGACAACATTGGCTGGAAAAAGGATTTTTACACACCCGTCCTAATACAGGACATTATGGTATGGCGCCATCTATCAGTTAAAACATTTCTCTAGTTTTTATAAGATTTCTCTAATTCTGCCTTTGTAGATCTACCTTTGTTCTACACACCTAAATATTAATTTGAACCTTTTCTCTGTTCCCTTCTGCAGACACTGTAGATATCCACTTCCTGTACCCTCTAAAATAAAGTGTTAAAGTTACCTGTGTGTCTTTGTGAATTTTTGGTACCAGGACTTGAGAATGATGATACACAAACATGACAAATGAGACAAAGATACGGTGGCCCAGAGGTGTCAGGTCAAATACAAAAGCCGCAACACATATATAAAAGCCACAATGGAAATACAAAACCACAATGGAAGTAACACAACCTGCAACAGAATTTTTGTTTTCAGAACTTTATTTGTCGTTAAACAATACAATTGCAAGTTTAAACAAAGAAAGAGAAAACTTACTTATCGAACGGGCAAGATTTGTCTTCTGTCAGCATCTCTTCTCATTGTTTCATTCAACAGGCACTGTTACATCTGTTGCAGGTTGTGTCACTTCCATTGTGGTTTTCCAAGATAAGGTAAGAAGTTCCGTCATCTGGGGGGAGCTCGGATTAGAGCCACTGCTCCTTCATATCAAAAGGAGTCAGTTGAGATGGTTCAGGCATCTGATTAGGATGCCGCCTGGACCCCTCCCTTTGGAGATTTTTTTGGGCATGTCCAGGAAGAGACCTCGAGGCAGACCCAGAACTCGCTGAAGGAATTATGCATTCTCTCTGGCCTGGGAATGCTTTGGGATCCCCCAGGAGGAGCTGGAGAGTGTCGCTGGGGAAAAGGATGTTTAGGTTTTTCTTCTGGTCCTGTTTTCCCTGCAACCCGACCACTGATAAGTGGTAGAAGATGGATGGATTGAAATTGTGGGGGACTCATAACTTAAACATTAGAACAAACACCCCATACACATATCCTGTTTTTTTATTTATTTTTTTTTATTTTTTATTTATCAGTTTGTTTGTTTTTTACCTGCCTTTCTGGGCAAGGTCTCAGGGAGCTGGTGCCAATCTCCAGCATATTTGGGTGAGAGACCTGCACACCCTAGACAGGTTGCTGGTTCATCACTGGGCCACAAATAGGCAAACAAGACAGACAAGCATTCATGCACACACACTCACTCCAAGTGACAATTTAGAATTGCCAATTAATCTAACATGCCTGTTTTTTTTTGTGGGGGTTAACCGGAGTACCCGGAGGGGGGAATATGCATACTCCACAAGGCCTTTAGTGAATGCATGGAAGTTTTTATATTCAAAGTTGCAAGAGGTACAACCGTATCATTTTAAAAACAAGGGCAACATTTTTTCTTCTTGAAGCATGTTTTAGCTTGTAAGATCTTCTCAAAATTAAGGAAAAAGGATTCGATGGATTTCTTAATTGTCTTAAGAATACCATATTTTGGTTCATTTGTTTCAGTTGTTTCAGGAAATGATGCAAACATAAAGATGTTTTCTGGAAGATTGTCAAGCCCGCTCTGGATGATAAAAGTTAATTCTTCCTGAAATTTTGGGATGTCTATGTTAGCTTCCATAAATAGGTTTGCAACCCTTTCAGGGATGTCATCAAAATACTCACTAATTACAGAATTAAATGACTGTTTAAGATAAGTCAAAAGAATTGCGGGTAAGTTTAACTGTGTGATATAATTCGTCTTCCTGACAGGAGATTCACGATTAGGAAAGGTTGACTCTTTACAAGTAAAACTTTCGGAACAGGAATGTTCCCCTGATAATTCACTTGATTTCAAACTTGCTATAGTTAGTCTGACAATATTCTCTGGACATAGCTCTGATTCGTCCACACCAAGGCATGGTTCGAGGGGAAGACTCTGGTGTGGTTCTTTTAAGTCGAAGATTGACTCTCTTAATAAGGGTGACTCTTTGTCAGTAGGACTTTCAGAACAGGAAGGTTCAGATGTTAATTCACTGGATTTCAAACTTGAACTTCCTGTATTATCTATGTGGAAAGTCTTTTTGCTATGAAAGTGCTTTAAAGCAGACTTCAAGATTTTAGAGGCCTTACTTTTACGTTTGGGTTTTGACATTTTAGATCTCCATTGATTTTTATATAGTGAATACTCACTATCATATGGTGAATGTGAACTAGCAGGATCAGAGATTAGCTTAACATCTTCAGAGGGTGTGTGTGTCTCAGTGATCAGAGTATCTTTAGTTAATGGAGATTCTTGTGAGACTATATCTGCTTTTGTAGGAGAGACACTGCTTATTGTTTCAATGAGTTCACTCAAACTTCCCTCTGGCTCAGGATAAACCTCTGATGACAAAGGTTCACTTACTGCTAAGACATCAACTCCCTCTGTTAGAGGTGAGTGTGTGGAAAACTGATCTAAAGTTGGTTTTACAATGTTCTCAGGACCTAAAGCTAATTTGTCCACATCAAGAGATGATTCGAGTGGAAGACTCTGTTGTGGTTCTGTTAAATCAAAGTTTGAGTCTCTTGACAAGGGTGACTCTTTGTCAGTAGGACTTTCAGAACAGGAAGGTTCAGATGTTAATTCACTGGATTTCAAACTTGAACTTCCTGTGTTATCTATGTGGAAAGTCTTTTTGCTATGAAAGTGCTTTAAAGCAGACATCAGGATTTTAGAGACCTTATTTTTACGTTTGGGTTTTGGCATTTTAGGACTCCATTCACTTTCATATGGTGAATACTCACTGTCACATGGTGAATGTGTACTAACTGAATCAGAAATTTGCTTTCCATCTTCAGAGGGTGTGTGTGTCTCAGTGATCAGAGTATCTTTAGTTAATGGAGATTCTTGTGAGACTATATCTGCTTTTGTAGGAGAGACACTGCTTATCGTTTCAATGAGTTCACTCAAACTTTCCTCTGGCTCAGGATAAACCTCTGATGACAAAGGTTCACTTACTGCTAAGACATCAACTCCCTCTGTTAGAGGTGAGTGTGTGGGAAACTGATCTGAAGTTGGTGTTACAATGTTTTCAGGACCTAAATCTAATTTGTCCACATCAAGAAATGGTTTAGTCCCATTTTTACATTTGGGTTTTGACGTTTTAATTCTACAATCATTTTTATGAATGTTATACCCACTGCTACATGGTAAATGCGAACAAACAGGATTAGAGATTAGTTTAAAATCTTTAAGTGGTGTTGACGTTTTGCAAGTGAAATCTTTGGAATGTGAATTATCAGCTGTGTGCTGGGATGTGTTTCTTTTAGCTGATGTAACTTTTCCACCAACATCTTTGCGTTCATGTGTTGACTTCTTTGTTCTTGCAGACACAGTTTTGCCTTGTACTGAAGGTGTTATGTCATCATTCCAGCATTTTTCCGTCAACGCTCGGCGACGTGCAAAGAAGTCTTTTAAATAACATTCTACCTGTTGTTGATAAGATCCTGGGGTTTCGTTTTTCCATTTAGATGATAATTCCATCAGCTCCTGAACTCCTTTTGTGGATTCATGTAAAGCTTCCATCAAGATCCCTTTGGATGTTTCATCCTCAGACCTGGTTGGTGGTTCCGAACGTTTAGTTGAAATCCTGTTATGTGAGTTGGTAAATGCTTGCTGTGTTGTAAATTGATGCATTTTTAAATTATTTGTATACTCATCTGTAATGATCAAATCCTGTCTACCTTTGTTCAATGCTCCTGCTATAAGGAGTTCTAACGAACTTGGAGGTTCCATTTTTGTGGTGTCATCATATCAAGATCAAAGGAACATTCCAATGTTCCTTTGATCGTTTGTCATAATGGGACTGATATTTCCTTTGATCTTTCATCATCATGTGAGGTCATCAGTTATGTCACCACAGGAAAAAAGAAAGGGGGAGCATTACAAACATTTCTCTTGGAGTCTAAATCTAAGGACAAACTGTCTGACAACACCACTGCCCACTTTACAAAGAGACTAAATAATGGACATTACTTAAAAGTAGCCAGCCTGTTCCATGCAGGTCACTGTCTAAAATAATAGTCACACTGTTATGGTCAAAGTGTACTTCAGTCTTGTTTTAAAAAAAACTGCCATAGTTGAGTGATGATGGACAACTCTACTGTGGTAGCCTACACTAAATGATCCTTTCCCCACAGCTACACAGACTGGTTTGGGAGTTAATCCTGTGGAGCAGCACTGGACTCTTATTGGTTTGCTGACCCATGTGGTGGGGATCATAAACAGAGGAGCAGATCTTTTGTCCAGAGGCACCCCACTGTATGGGGAGTGGAAACTCCATTACCAAGTGGTGGATCAAATCTGGCTGAGATATGGCATGGGTGCCGTAGATCTCTTCAGCTCATGAGAAAGCACCCACTGTCTGTTGTTTATCCCCCTGTCAGAAGCAGATGCACCACTGTGGGTGGATGCACTGGCTCACCTGTGGCCAAATGTGCCACTATGTGTTTCCTACCTCTCAGCTGGATTGTGAGAGAACAGGGTCGGTCATTGATTTTGTCGACCCTGTGGTAGCCATCCAAACCCTGGGTGGCAGAGCTCTATCAGATGCTGTCAAAAAACTTTGGCTTGCTCCTACCAAGACTTATCTTGCAGCAGTCTTCACTTGGCACACTGGGTTTGGTGGCAAACTTGTTGGACACCCTTTGGTATGCTGCTTCATGAGGGAGGCGTGGCAACATTATTTGTACATTAGTCCTTCCTGTTTGCAGTGGGCACCCGGGCTCTCTAAGGTGTGTTTGAGACCCAATCCAGCTTTTGTGCCTAAGGCGATGAATTCTTTGTACAGATGTTCTACAGTGGAGCTGCCAGCTTTCCACCCACTCCATTCTACTCAGAGGAGGAAAGGAGTCTTAATTCTCTGTGCACAGTGCAGACGCTGAGAGTTTTCGGTGGACAGGAGAGCTGGCTTCAATTGTATGGCATTTCTGTCATTAAAAACAAAACAAAACAAAAAACCCCACAAATGTTCTGCAGAGACACAACCATAGTGACATATTTATGTATCAGTTTACAGACAGCTGCATCTTTTAATTCAATTCTTTCTGGAAATGTGGCTTAAACTGGTTTGCCTTTGGTTGCCATGGAAATCATCGCAACACTGTTTAGAGTTCTGTGATTCTGGAAGCTGTCTATTTCAGGAACGCAAAAAAACTTCTTTCACACATAAACAGCAGGGATAAAAAAAAACTTATTTAACTGTTTTAGTTAGCTAACATATTTACACCATTTTCATATTGGGACTTTTAAAAAAATGCACTAACTGTGTGTGTCCAGTTTGATTTATCTGTGTTAACTTTTTCTTATTTATATGTTTTCGTGATAAATCCTAAAGGTTTAACTCATATCTTCTCAGACTTATTGCCTTTATTTGATAATACCACAGATGAATAGTCAAAGGAGGAAGGATGGAATGGAGTGAAGACGGACAAAGAAGATCTTAAAACCAATGGAAAAATGGAATCACAGGATGAGGTAATTCAAAATCAGCTTTTTTTCTGGACAGACAGGGTTAATTCAAACAGGTAATGCCAAAGTTTTAAATAAAGATGTTGTGCAATATGCAACACTCTGAGTATGTGCATCCATCCAGCCATCTTCTTTACCTGCTTCTCCTTTTCAGGTCATGAGGAGCTGATGCCCATCTCAAGCTGCCACTGTGGGAGAGGAGGGGGACACCCTGGACAGGTCACAAGCCCATCACAGGGCCACATAGAGACAAACAAAACAAACAACCATTCACACTCTCACCTAGGGACAATTTAGAGTTACCAATTAATCTAGAATGGATGTTTTTGGTCTGTGGGAGGAAACTGGAGTACCTGGAGAAAACCCACACATGCAGGGGGAGAACCTGCAAACTCCACCAAGAAAGGCCCCAGGCTGTGACCTTTTCACTGCTCTGCTGTGCCACCCAAACTGCTTTTAATGTTTTGAATTAAAAAACAAAACAAAAAACAAAGCAACTGGAATAGCTGAAATCTGAGACCTTTGCTAAAAGTTGCTTTTTTCTTGTTTGGCGTAAATGGCTTTCTTCAACATCTGTCTTATTTGTCCAAAATATAAACATTATGACCCAGTTTCTAACAAACAACCCATGCGATAGCTAAACCAGGCCTGCATGTGGCGCTGTAATGCCACCACAAAAATACACCAAAAACAGGAGACAAGTTCCTTATGAAAATAGATCCAAAACGTTGACAGCAATGTGTTAAAATAGACCCTTAAGACACTTAACAGGTTGTAATGGGGCAAGTGAAACAGTAGCGGATTTCACATGCCTGACAGATAATGCACGATGACAGGACTTTGTTGACCAAATTGTCTACATATGGCCACCAGTAAAGCTCTCTGAGGCATTTTTAGTGAGAACCTTGCCCTGGTGTCCTTCATGAAACAGGTGTGCAACCTTTTCTCGTAGAGACTTGGGAACTACGGGACAATGAACATCAGTGGTGACTCTGTAACCGGTTCATGTTGCAAAAGGAAGTAAGGTTGGACTTCTTCTAGAAGGTGCTTCATCACTTAGACCATTCTGAGCGAATGATTTGTTGGAACTTTGTAAGTTCAAGACAGTCTTCACATTCAGCTTTAAAACCAGTGAGTGAGAATGCAGTCCAGAGAGGAGAGATTTCTGCTATCTCTGTCATCCAGTCCCGTTCAGAATCTGCAGCTGTGTTAGTGGTGCTCCGCCAGGATTTCCTGGTCGGCACTGCATGTCGTACTGGAAACACATCGGTCTGGCTGACCAGCACACAATTCTTATGCCAGCTCCATTCATCCCTTTAGTGCTTAGCAGAGCAGTGAGAGCGTGATGATCAGTTCTGACCACAAGTCTGCGTCATGAAGTTATGACAGTTTACTTTGTGTAAATTTACAATCGTGTAAATTGGTAAACTAGAACCAGGAGTGAGAGAAAATTATACAAACAAACTTGATGAGCTAGAGAAAAAAAAAATTAATTTATCTTATCAAAACCCAAAGAGTTCCTCAATCAATCAGTTTGTTGGCCAACCAATAAAACTTTAAGCCACTGTTGACTTTAATTCCCTCAGATCAATGTAAGATTTTCCACACACACACACACCATGCCCCGGGAGTAAAGTGGAGAGTCAAACACAGAGACAAACACTGATTAAGGAGATTGGAGAGCAGCTGGTGTTTCTGCACCATAGCAACACAATAACACAGTAAAACTGTAAACTTTAAAGTGTCTGCCAGTGGATACCAGTGTGACACTGTGAACATAACACATTATTGTCTCCTGCCATATGAACTTCATCCTGCAGCACCAAAGGATTACACTGAATCTGAACCACTGGCATGAACATTGCTTTTGATGCTGATTTTTAGTACCACCTTATTTTTAGTGTTGTACTATGTGCACCTTATTTATTACTGTTATACACTGTTTTATCAATTTTTATAATTTGGCCAAATTTGTTTCCGCATATTCTGATGGAGTTCTAAATTAGACCTTTGATTTACTCTGTTTGCTAGACATATCTGCAGCTCAGTTTTATTTCTAGACATGTCTCCTTTGTGTTTAAAAGTAAAACTTCAGAAAATATTAAAACATTATCTTTGTGTGAGTAATTGTCAAAAGGTGTATTCAAAACAGGTGCAGTTGTTTCTTTGTTTCTCTGTTTCTTTATGATGGGTGTGCCTGTAGGAAACAAAACTGATAAGACAGAAAATAGCCAAATTCTCATAAATGTTTGATTTGAAATGAAAGGCAGGAGTGTCCATTTTTTAAACACCTCACAACGCCGTGTGCTTCAGTCTGCCTCCAGTCAACATGAGGGAGTGAGATGTGTCTGCAGGATGAACAGAACACAACTTTCACTTTAAAAGAAACTAGCTCCACCTGTTCCCCTCTAGTATGTGTCCAGGCAGGTGGCTCTGACAGCTGTGGAGCAACTACCAAACACTTGGGAAATATCCTACGACACAGAGCACTACTCGCCACAGATCAGCAGTGGAAGCACGAAGGGAGTTGTTTGCATCAAGTCCACTGGAGGTCAGCAGAACATCACAGCCTTTAAAGAGTTTAAGCACAAACATTCAGGTTTCTTGCTGCCGAAAGTGAAAGTGCAAAAAATGTTTTTGCCAGTGCGTATTTGTGATTGTCTGTCTGTTAGGTAAATATCTTGTGAACCACTGGATAACTTTTAGGAAATTCCCACAAAGTAATCTTTGGATGCACATCTACAACTGATTAACTTTTAGAGTCAATGCAATTTATGATGGCTTCTGCAGCCAATCGACCTTAGCAAACACAATAATAGATATAATTCAGTCAGTTTTACAGATACTGAGCAAAAATTTAATGTTGCAGTAACTGAGTCATCCCCAACACACAATCAAGATCTGTTTTTAAAACCTTGCCTTTAACTTTTGGAGTCAAATTTGTCTGTTAGCAAAATATCTTATGTACCACTGGAATTTAAATGAAACACAGAAATTAGTCATTGAATGTACATCTACAACTCAGTTACTTTTAGAGTCAGCTCGGTTCAAAATGTCTGCCACAGCTGATTTCATTGATTTTATTTATTGAACCTTTATTAAGGCAAATCCCATTAGGATCACAGATCTCTTTATTTCCAAGGGAGGCCTAGGATTGAAAGCAGCCTAAACATTAGCCAACACAAAAATGGTTATAACTCAGTTTAATTTACAGATATTGAGCTAAAGTCTGAAGTGGTGGGCACTGAGAGTCATCCTCAACACAGACTCTGAGTGCTAACAGATCTCAGAAAGTCACATGAGATCACCACAATGTTATTTTCAAGGTTTGACCAAAATGTCTACATTTAGCAGTTACCTTACTGATCAAACATCACAAACTAAGCAAAGTATATCCATAATCACATAAGTGTGCTGGCTGAACAATATATTGAACAAATGAGAACTATAAAAATAACTTACCTTATTATCTAATCAGAAATAACACAATATGCTGCCAGTATGTTATCTATTTATGAACACCTTGTTTGAAAAAATCCTTTTACAATTAAAAACTTTCAGAACTTCAGATAAAATATGAAATCCAGTGCTTGAAGTAGGTCTAAATGCTCCTGTTGACTCTAAATTTAGCATTTAACTTGTTATATTTATTCCTCCTTCATATCTGAGCTCCAGCAAGAAACTGAGTCAAGAGTTATTACCTTTCTGTATTTAAATGTGCATAACTTATTTCTTTTTCCAAAAGTAGTCATAATAAAGTTTCACTTGACCTACATTTTTTTCAAGGAAAAGAGCTTTTAAGGGGTTTGAACCATATTTGGTGAAGATTAGCTATAAATCTTCTTCCTCGAATTGACCCAGCTGTCATCTGAAGATAACCTCTGAAAGTTGGAGGATCAGGAAACCATTAGCAGGAGAGCAGGTATGAGAGCAGAGATTTTGCTCGCCACTGAACGTTTCCTGGATTTTCCCTCGGTGTTGCCGTGAGTCTTGACACGGTGAGTTTTGCTGAACACTTTGGGAATAAATGTTTGGTTGAAAAACATTTCCGAGGTGCCCTGCTTTTTCTTTGACTTTGATTTCTTCACAAGCAGAGAATAAATTTGTGCTTTGCTTACTTTATTGATAATAATGAATAGGATTTGGTGATAATCTGTTTCACCTCGATGATCCTGTCTGTCTTTTCTAATTAAACTGTAACAAGGGATACATATATATAAAAAAACTGTAAAACTGCTTTACAACCATTATATCTTTACATTAAGACAAATGTGTTGCAGATGTCTATTTCTCATTTATTACTAACTCTGATAAGAGGATGACACTTATCTGATCCTCCTGCAAAATATATTAGTCATTTGCATTTAGTTAAATGTTAAAAGGGATCTTCACATCTCAGCAGACATTTTCAATAATTACATGCTGTAGGATTAAAATCAGATTAACTCAAGCAGCCAGAAAACTATAGGGAGTCAGTTTTCTTACAGCAGTGTGAGTTACTCACTAACAGGAGTATTGAAGTATAGGTAAACATCAAACCAAGCAACACCTACTGATGAGCTAACAGAACAGCAGACATAAACAGCTGCAAATGAGTTGGAATCATTAAAAAACACAAAGAACCTCATAGAAAAACACCAACTTTTGCATCTACGCCAGAAAGCATGTCATAATTGTTCAAGTGTTTGAATCCAACAGTGGAAGATTGCGGGTATTTTACTTCATAATTAAACCAAGGACTCAAAAATGGACATCTGGGAGATTTCTTTGAACCACCACAACACAGTTTCACATGGTTCAGACAGTCTTGCAGGCTGGATCTCTCTCTAACACTGACACATATATTTCTTAGTTATCTCTAAGGCAGCTTTCAGATACAATTAACACATTGTTGCACATCGGCATTGTCTTTCAGAAACAGGCATGTTTTCATATCACTGGTAGATATTCTGTCTCCAAGCAGGTTTCTCAGGAGAGGAGCACTGTGGTCTAGAGAACCACAACACTGATAATTATTTTTGTTTCATTTTGGCCTCCACAAGGTCAGTGGTCTTTGCTAATCATTCTGCACGTGTTCTTTCAACATTAATGAATGAATGAGCTTTAATGAAAACGTAAAAGAAGGTGACCAGATCTTCAAAAGGCACAATAGAAGATGTATTTTATCCTTTTTTATAAAAATAAAAACAAAGCAGCCTCCTCAAAACCTCATCTCTTTGGCAAATAGGGTTTCAATAACATTTCTTTTTCCTCGGTTTTTATTTGTGTGGGGTAATTTTCACTTTTTCCCCCCTCCAAAAGTCTGTCATTCAGTGACATTCTGGAGTTGTTTTTTTTTTTTTTTTCTTTGTTATGCTGATCATAACTTCTTTGATTTCACAAGATGTTCAAGATAGGGGACCCAAAGTAATAGTTTGGATTTTTTGAAGTGGGCTTCTGTGGAAAGGCTATGAACAATTAATGGGCCTGTTTCACCTCTTGCACAGTTCTTTCAACAACCTCAGTCAGAAATTATTTCTGACCAGAGCGACAAACTAACTGCAAGTTTGAACAAGGTGAAGATCAAAATGGATTGCTGCCACCTCAAAACAGCTCCAATCTAAACACTGGAGTCCTTTTAAAATGGCAGCAATCCACTTCATGGCCATGCTTCACTCTAACTAGGCATTAGATCAAAATACTATTTGTCCAAACTGAGGTCATTCAAAGAGCTAATTGTAACCTTTACACAAAGCCACACTTCAAAAGATCATAACTATCCCTTTCAGTTGTAGGAAAATCTCCAGATTACACAGAATCATTATCTTGCCATAGGACCCAGTTTTTTTTCTTTTTCTCTTTTCATAAACATTTTTTAATGTTTTCACACATTTTTTTGTTTTAATTGAAACAGATCTGTCCTTTACCAGTAAAATGATCCTCAAACTACTTGCTTGAAGTTGAATCCACCAATGTGCCCAGATAGATGTTGTTTTTCTTTAAAATTTGCTTTTTTTTAATGACTTAATTATGTTCATTACAGCCAGATATGTGTACGTGTGTGTGTTAACTGCCCTTGCATGAGGTTTAGCCTTGTCTTGGTTTGCAAACTTCATTAAGTTTAAAAGCACAAGTCAGCTACTCATTGCTTGTTTGTTGATTGTTGGGACAAGGTTTAGGAAGTCAGGCTTTAATAAAGCTCTGAAATTTCAACATTATTGTCAGCAAAGCTTGAATAGCAAATTGAGGCCTGTGGTTGTTTTAGTGTTTTCCCAATAAACAATTCACCGCATGAGAAAAGTTGACCTGAGTTTTGCACATTACTATAGTTGGCTGCGTTTTTATAAAAAACGTAAGAGTCCACTCCTCTCAGATGGACTTTTTATTCCCAGCTGAAATTGCTTTTAGTATTACTATAAAAAGTCAATCTTGTACGGAAACTAAAACCAACACAAAACATCATAACCTCTTAAAACAGCAAACATTATGTCATTGTCTGAAATAAGGATAGATGACATTGCCACAGAACAACAGAGGGGTGAGTTGTGACCTTGGGGAAAGCTAAACTGGAACCAAATGAACTAATAAATCAAAATGTTTCCTCTTGAATTTTAATAAAAATGCTCACATTACAATCTACAAATTAGCCTTGAACTGATTTCCAGAAGTTGTAAAAGCAGCAAAATATATTAGTCAAAAAGATGAATATGGACCTTTGTGTTGTTGGTGTGAGAGAAGGATCAGAACACTGAGATCAGAATGAAGCCAAAGAAGAGCCAGAGAAAGCCGACATGGAGGCCTAGGATGAACCTCGTCTCTGCAGACCCCACATTAAAACCTATTATTATTATTATCATCGCGGAAATAAAACAAGAAGGACATGCAGACGACATACAGAAAAGCTTGAGCCAAGATTTGCACAGGAGGCTTTCTGGCAATCAGCAAACCACCATTCCAGCCCAGGCAGACCCAACTCCCATGCAAACACTCATTGATTGAAATCTCACACGAACTAATATATGAACCTTTAAGCCACCCGCCTGAAGGATAAATGAAGAGATACAACATTGAAAGGCCTCTGAGCTCGTCTGAGGTGCAAACCTTGCCTTCCAGAATCCAATAAGTGTCACAGAAAGCCACAGTCCTGCAAATGTCTCAAGAAAAAAAAATAGACACAATACAAGACAAAACTTGTGCTTGTACAAATGTACAGGGCAGTGTTGTGTCAATAAAGATGAATTAAGTCATGTATCCTGACAGTATCACAAACTTAGAGCTCTGTAATGTTTCACAGAAGACACATTCTTTTAAAAAGCAGCTCAAACTCATCTTTTCAAACTTGCTTTTATGTCACGTCTTTGTGTTTTTGTTTGTACTTATTATATTATTAGCTCTTTGTGATCTTTATCTTGAAAGGTACTATAGAATTAAACCTTTACTTCAGTTACTTTCACATTAAACAGGGCAGCTAAAGCTACACTCATTTCAGCTTTTATTGTTGGTACAGTACTCTAGGTTTACAGCAAAAACGTGTTTAAGTGAACTGAACAAGAGAGAACTATGTTTTCCTCAAACTCTTTGACTGAAATAAAAAACGTATCTGAACAGAGTGCACAGAGATGTTTGGAAACTGTACAATAAAGAAGAAAATATAAAAGCTGGTAATTTAAAAATCAAGACATTTTCTGGACACACACACACACATAAATGTAGCTGTGAACTGTAATCCGTGTATGTCTATTTTTTTTACTGACTTTAAAGCCAACGTCAAGCTCTAATAAAATAAAATACCACATGACATTGTAGTTTGAATCAGGTTAATTTGATGAAATGTTGTATCAAGTGATTTTATTAGATTCCCACCAAGCTGTCAGAAATGCTGCTAAATAATGTTTACCATCAGATTCACTATAAAATCTGTCACAAGTCAGAGTTTCAGATGATGTAATAGTTAATTTATTGAAATGAAAATGGATCTAACAATAGTCTAATGATATTTTCAAATAAATCACATTTTTATGTGATGAAAAAAGATACTTAAAACAATCTTATCAATCATTTTTATTAGCTCTTTTAACTATATGTCAAAGATTTATTGTCATTGCACCATCAATATGGGCAATATAAATTGGCCTGGTTGGATTACAATAAATCATAGGCTATTATATTTCAAGTGCTTTGCATTAATGCTTTTCATGCCAATAATATATTTATTAGCCACTGCCCTGTTGCATACATCTGGTTTAGATGATAATGAAGAGATGCTGAAATACTCAGAACCTAATAGACCAGAAAGAAATGAGCGAGGAAAATGTAGGCTTATTGCAGCTGATATTATAACAATATTCAACAAAGTCATGTTTTTATTATAACATGCAGCCCTAATTTTAATACATAATGTTCCAAATTTATCAATGTCAAAACAACCCAAACTGCAAATTTAATATGTGTTAAAAAAGTGTTCTCCTCCACCAGAAATGGTGTCCTTGACAGCCATACTTAATTTTTTATTCACAGTTTTCAAGCCTCTCTGTGGTAATAATAACAACAATAACAATACCTACAATTCAGAATATTGCAAATTATTCTGTAACAGAAAATACTCATGATTATAATAATTTTACCTTTGATAAAACCATGTAAACACACACAGGCAAAAATATTATCATCCAGCTTTGCTATTAGGCTGCAGACAATAATGATTTGGAAACTCAGAGACAAAGTCCTACACTGCAACACTTAAATTACTTTATTCAAAATGGCTTCTTTGATCTATTGCCGCTGATGCACCTTTTTACTAAAGGTGATAATTGCAGTAGAGCTTATTTCACTCATTTATGCCTTATATGTGAATATCATTATATGAGCAGTCATGAGCCTTCCAGAAAAAATACTGCTGTGTCTTAAGATGTGTTTCTTTGTTGATGTTTGCAAGTTGCTTTATAGGTACTCACTGCAAAAATCAAACACACACAAAAAAGAGTTTACTCAGGAAAATTTTACAAATGCATGATGCAATTTTGAAATGTGGCTCCACGCTCAGTATAAACAAATATTTTTATCTGCATACTTTATCTGACAAATTTAGCATAAATACAAACCAATACATGAAAAAGGATCAGACTTCTCAATCCCAAACAGCTCTTCCATGGACGTCGCCATTTTTAACCCATTTTTAGTCACTTTCTGTAGGTAAACAAACACGTTTAGTTGTTCTCAAATTTTGCTTACAAATTATTAATTTCTGGACACATCAATATGAGAAAAAAGTGCAGATTTTGTTACCTATATTATGAGTTTTTCTTGGTTACTGGTCTCTTATGACAATCTTAGATTCTTCTGGAAGGAAGAATCCCCCCCACATATATCCCTCCCTTAAAGAAGATGGGTAGATCAACCACACCTTGAGTGAAGCTAGGAAGAGTAAGGTAATGTCTTCTGCTAAATATGGAAAAAAGCTGCAGCAGATTGCTGAAAAAACAAATAAATAAACAAACAATATCACTCAGAAATACATATGGAAACAACTATTGCATAATGAAGTGGCTCAGAATTGCTTTGAGCTAAGGAAATTTACTACACGCAGCTGGTTGAATCAACAAAAAAGCAACTTTGAATATCTCTGAATAAAGATCAAATTTCACTTGCTTTTCCCTTTCACCTTTCTCTTAACCTGTATGAGATAACGTATCCGCATACATGTGAGACGCTAGAAAGGATGGGAGGAGGGAGAAGAGAGAGGAAGAGCGAGAGAGAGAGAGATAAACAGACAGACAGAGAGAGAGAGAGAGAGAGAGAGAGAGAGAGAGAGAGAGAGAGAGAGAGAGAGCAGAGATATACAGGTTCAATTAAACAGTGAGATTCTGTCAGGATGAGATGAGTTTAAAGGGGTTATTTGTTCCCTCGTAGCGCCCGTTCAGCACCAAGGACAGCGCCAGATTGCGCCGGAGCGCTGCGTCAGGACGCGTCCTCTTTTTGTTGGAGAGCCTCAGACACATTCAGAAAAAAAGGAAAGAAGAAAAAAATTTGAGAGCAACAAGACAACCCGATGATCATCTACGGCACATTTTCTCCTATTTCCATCCTTTGGATTCACAAAGAAGCAGCTGCGTGTTATTCTGATTTTATAACCAACGTAGTTTTGGCGCATGAAACTAGAGAGAGGATTTGTTTTAATTTTTTACCCCTCTTCTCTAAACACGAATGAGTTGGATCAGGACATGACTTTGCTAAAGAATTTTGGAGGATAAAAGGTTAAAAAAGATGTCAGGAGAATTTACAGACACTAATGAGGAAAGCACCTCCGGCTCGGTCCTCAACTTCAGCTGCGTTTCCAACACTACCAACTGCTCGCACCATGAGTTCCGCATGTTGGAACTGGGCAGAACGGATTTTGTGGGAGACGGTGCTGCTGCCGTGAGGATTACCATCTCTGTCATCTACTCCCTGGTCTGCGCGCTGGGTCTGGTAGGGAACCTGCTGGTCTTGTACCTGATGAAGTCCAAACAGGTGTGGAGGATATCATCCATCAACCTGTTTGTGACCAGTCTGGCTGTGACGGACTTTCAGTTCGTGCTCACCCTGCCGTTCTGGGCGGTGGAGAACGCGCTGGACTTCACCTGGCCTTTCGGCAAAGCCATGTGCAAGATCATCTCTTACGTGACCGCCATGAACATGTACGCCAGCGTGTTTTTTCTCACGGCCATGAGCGTGGCGAGGTACTGCTCCCTCGCCTCTGCGCTCAAGGGCAGGCGGCGGCGCGCGCACTGCTGCTCCGCGCGCATCGTCTCCATCCTCATCTGGTTCGCCGCGGTCTCCGCCGCCCTGCCGCAAGCCGTTTTCTCCACCACCTTCTCCGTGTCCAACGAGGACCTGTGCCTGGTGAAATTCCCGGAAACCAACGGGTCGTCGACGCAGTTTTGGTTCGGCCTTTATCACTCCCAGAAAGTGCTGCTGGGCTTTTTGGTGCCTCTGGGCGTCATCTCGGTGAGCTACCTGCTGCTGCTGCGCTTCATCACCTCCAAGAACATCAACACCTCCAGCGCCAAGCGGCGCGCCAAGGTCACAAAGTCCGTCACCATCGTGGTGCTGTCCTTTTTCCTCTGCTGGCTGCCCAACCAGGCGCTGACCGTCTGGGGCATCCTTGTCAAACTCAACGCGGTCAACTTCTCCTATGAGTACTACACTATGCAGGCGTACGTGTTCCCCGTGTCCGTGTGCCTGGCGCACTCCAACAGCTGCCTGAACCCCATCCTGTACTGCCTGATGCGGCGGGAGTTCAGGAAGGCGCTGAAGAATCTCTTCTGGCGCATGACCTCCCCGACCATGACCACCATCAGACCGATCACAGCCTCCACCAAGCCGGAGATGGAAGAGCAGGGCCACGCGCTGGTGGCCGGGAACGCACCAGTGGCACCGGCGGTGCTGTTTTTCCCTCCGGGGGCTGTGATTTACAACGACAGGCGAGATCTGCCGCAAAACAGCACGTAGTTTCATGACACTTTGTGTTGCTCCCTGGAGTTCTTACCCTGCATGTTGCCAGAACGCTTAAAGAAGTCCAATCTACTTTTACTTTTGTTTTTTTTATTCAATGAGCAGATAAATCACCATAAATCATATCCACACATGTTGTTCCAGCACTCTAACCAAGTTTGCAATCAGAAGTATAATTCACCTGTGTACAAAAATGACGAGCATGTTTTACGTGCCATGTTTGTTCAAAGATGTAAAAATGTTTAACGTGCCTGTAAACTGTATCAGTAAACTGTGAGACACTGCTCCTTTTCTTTGCTCAGAACAGGGGGCTCCAAGCTGAGGTTCACACCTGTGACCCAAAATAACACGGAAATGAATCCTATTCATACTAGATTTATAAATACAAAAGGACGTTTTAGAAGGTTTTCTGTCCAGTTTAATGCAATATGGGAATACAATTTGACTAAACTACCAAATCAAGGAACTAAACAGACTGGTTTTTATAGCCTACTTGCAGTTTGTTATCCTGGTTGCCACTTCATTGTTTTCACTTCCAGCTACAAACTCTGGTCTTAAAATCTGAAATTCATGAAAAAAAAATGAAACAAATTTAATATATTAGTGGCAAGTTTCTGGGGGACAACACAGAAAGTAGATTTTTGCACACAGATTACTGCATTATGAGTTATTGGAATACGGTATTAATTATGATAAATAAAGACTTGTCTTTGATAAAAACTGAAAAGCTTTGCTTATTTATTTTTTTAATTTATTTGTCAGGGGCGATGCAGTGAGAAAATTGTAACAGGTTAGAGTCCTTGTCCCGGCAAGGCTGTTGTACCCACCGACACAATGCAACAATAGTCACAACAAATCATCATTAAATCATCAAATTATTGAAGGAAATGAATAGCTATATAAATTTAGTGAATAACAGTACACATCCAACAAAAACAGATCATTTTTACATTAATTTTAACTGAGTGCTTCATTATTTTAAAGTTAGGATTTTAAATTTTCCACAGATATAAACAGAGCACACATTTTGCAAGAACATGGTTTTTTTTTTATTCTTCATAATAGTTTGAGTTTTTTAAATGTCAGTGTTTGGATTTCTTAATGTAGCAAACTATTTTTTTTAAATATAAAATCAATATTGAGTCTTTACTTGAAGCTTCAGGTAGGTTTTGGAGCTCTGCATAAATTTTATCCTGTGGAAAACAAAATTAAGGCTGCAGACCTCTGGCTCTGAATGACATTTATGATTGAAAATTTCATCTGCTGGATAAAAATGAGTGAAGTGAACCCCAGAGAAAAATGCTGATCATAACTTTGGGATTAAAAAAAAACAAAAACAAAAGCTAGAGGATTGCAAAATTAAATTTGTTAGAAAAACAAACCAAACAAAAAGCCATTGAATTAATATATGAAGCAAATATTCTCAGTATGCACGAGCAGTGGCCCCTTTTTTTATCACTTCCTTAACATTTTATTAGATTTTGCCAATAATGTCTGAAAGTGAAAGAAAATCATAACTATTCCTTCTTCAATTAAACCTCCAATACGCAAAGATAAGAATATGCCATGCAGTTTGTTTCATTTTGTTCAACCAAAGTGAATTAATTATTATCAATTAAAAAATTAATCATTAATTGACAAAAAAGCAAATGTTCAAGAAAGATTCAAATCAATTTGACATCGTTTGGTGTACAGAACTTTATGGTATCCAACAAGAGAGGTGATAGATCACATTTATGTTTGATTCATTCGCAGCCATTTGTCAGAAGGCATCAGTGACCTTTACTAAACCTCAGGCAACTTAATTATAATCTATGTTGCAGATGTCAGCTTTCTCTTGAGTCACTTACACACCAAACAATTATGAACTTTTTAATATTACTATTTTTAAGACACTTTTTGACAACTTAACTGTCAAAATCGGACAAAAACCTTTGGACCAAATAAAGCATCAGACTAGTTGCTGCCAAATTTCTGAAGTGAATCTTCTGAAATGGATTTGGTTGGAAACTTTCTAATCATTTCTCTAATCGGTGTACTCCTTGTTAGACAAAGCTGAGTAGAAACATAAATAAAGGTAAATTAAGACTTAATAGATGTCCTGCAGACTCACTACAAGCCATCTGTAATAAACACCTCATGTTATTTAATTAAGCAGCTAAAAGCAATATATATATATATATATATATATATCTTTGTACATGGAAACCAGCTAATCTGATTAGGAGTAAATCTCTGGAGGGCCACAGGACCTGGCTAATAAATCAGTATAAGAGAGCAATCTGTCATGTGGGTGTTGAATGCAGCACCGTCAGTCAGCCTAATGCATTTTATCTGTGGGTAAAACCTCCCTTTGAGGGATAAAATCGACTTAAATCAAAACCAGGATTAAACATTCAAATGCAACAGTGATTATTCCCCAAGAGATTAGGCAGTATTCATCCCCGCGGTGCTGATGAGAACCCTTTGATTTGTCACGAATGTCTGGAAACAGACATAAATTTTGGAAAATCATCTGGATAATATGGATCAGTTTCATACACAATTTGGCTTCTCATGGGAGTCAGGACCCTGAAAACCTGTGACGAGTTGACACAGCGGACTCAGAAGCTGCAGTTGTCAGTGCCACAGCGGGCTTTAACAAGTTGTCAAGGGTGGAAACAAGCTTTGTAAGGAGAAAGATCAGTGGCTTGCTCACATTTGGAAGCCTGGAGACAGACAGAGACGCAACAAGGGGCAGACAAGAGGAACTTCACTGCAATGTTAAATGAGGAGAATCCTGGCCTGTAACTCGCACCAGCCACCCAATATTTCTTTCTGTCTTGTGCATAACGTTTTTAGTCTTAAACTAAATTACCTAGTCCACTGACATTACTCTAACTGTACTTTTGACAGTTAAAAAATGTCCTGACATTTTAAAAAAGAATAAATCTTCTTTTCTATTAATCAAAAAAAAATAATTCCCCCATTTAAAGCTGCTAAAATCTAATCATTTGTCAAAATGTGAAACATTAATGTGTTTCACTTGAAAATTTTACCTGCAGAGTCCCTGTGAAATAAATGATAAAACAGGAAATTACCAGAAGCTTCAAAGCCCAAAGTCCTTGTGCAAAGTGTGTACAACAAGATGAACTCAAATTCTTTTGAAGCTTTTGTTTTGATTACTTTCTAATAAAATGAGGCCGTAAAATGCACAAAATATATGTTTTATATTACATTGATATATCTTAGTGTCTTAGAACTTTCCTAACCAGCTCAGGATGTTGGTATAGTAATGCTATTTAGAAAAAAAAGTGTTTAAATATTACTAATTTTTTGTTGTTAAACCTTCCGTATTTATCTATCTGTTTTTTGCTGCATCTTCGTACTTTATATTTGCTGATTAATTCAGGGTCAAAGGGAGCTGGTGCCTGTTTCCAGCAGTCATGTGAACAAGAGGCATGGGACACCCTGGACTCATCACTAGTCAACAACACACAGACAGTGTGATCACACCTACAAGCTATTTAGAATCAGCGATTTACTAACCTGCGTGTTTTCGGACTGTGGGAGGAAACTGGAAGAACCTGAAGAAAACCCACGCATACAAGAAAACTAGTAAACTCAAAACAGAAGGGTCAAAAAAGCAGCAAAACAAACTTTTTCCCTGTCAAAGCCACAATAGCTGTCAAATTTTTTTGTATATGTGTATCATTTATGACAAAAATAATCACTAAATATGTGTTGTTCTCTATGAAAAGTCCACCACATAATTTGTAGTAAAGGAGTGAAAGTTTTGTTGCCAACAATCACAAGTTGTAAACAAAGGCAAGGAATATTTGCTGTTTTCTAACGCAATTTTTACAAAAACTCTGATGAGTCTGAGTTACAGTAACATCCAAACAAACAAATTGTGTTAGAAGTATAAAAAATTGCATCAAAGACAATGAAAAATCATGTATTTTGACAGCTGTTATGGCTTTAAGCAACAATGCTAACTATTCTTTAGAACTAATGTATTTAAGTAACATGCAAATGATTTGAATGGTATTTATTAACTTTTGCATTTAAGTGTACATCATGTCAGTTTTGTGTCTGGCTGAATTGCTATTACAACATACACTGGATGATCCTGTCAAATTGGAAAGTTATCAGCCCCCTTTGGGTCAGTTTTCTTTAAAAGTACACTTGTTAATGCAGCCTTTCAAACTTGGCCCTCGTCCTTGTTGGCTCTGAGATGAAGTAAACCCCCTGCAGACAGAACAGGTTGTTTATGAAGTATTGGACTGACAGGGATAAGGCAGCGCACCGTCTCTTGACCCATCCCAAAGAGAATACTGCAGAGGGTGTGCTGGTTAGTATTTCCTTGGTCTATGGAAAGGGGAATGTAAAGCAGCAGGGGTTGGATTTACTTCAACGAGCCAAGACAGAAGGCGCTGGTAGGCCTGAAAAAGATAACTAGGATAAATATAAAGCTATGAGCTGCAGTTGAAGACCAAAAGATGATTACAGACGAACAGCTGGATGCTGGCCTCAGCAGACAAGAAACAGCTCCGTGAAATCAAACAATGCAAAGGCTAAGAAGAATGAGAGGAAGGAAGCCAAGTGAGCAATATCTACACTTTTTACCCCTTTCAAAACAATGCATTTGTACAAAGTGGGATGTTGTGATTTCAAAGCATAAAAGCAGAACAAATGAAACAGAGTTCATGTTCTTATCAAATACTTTTTAAAAACAAATTAATACATCCAAAGTTGACACGCAACCTGGATGCAAGAGAATCAGTTTGAGGCAGTTTGAACATATTTTAGTCTAAACTCTTGTGCGCTTTAATTGCCCATGCAACCTTGTACGTCCTCCAAGCTCATTGTAGCATAGAGATGCTGTCACCATTCAGCAGATAAACAATGCGAAAACAGCCTTTAAAAATCAATCATTGCACATATGGGTATTTCCAAACTGCACAGAGAACCACAAGCAGCCGGTGGAAGCACCACCAAGCAAAATTCACAGCTCAGGAGATAGCAACCAAAAGTTCCCCTCCGGGCATCAATTATACCGGTGAAAAGTCATGGCTGTTTGTCAAAATGACATAGTTTGAATTTTTTCCCAAACTATCTTTCCCTAAAGCCCTAAAAATGATTTAGATGTAACTCTGTACCTAGAGCAGTATCTCTGATCCATGAACATGCAAATTCCTCCTGCTTGCCTGCATCGTAAGCTTATGACTACTCACCTTGAATTCTGCTCAAAAACTTTTAGTGTCCCACGCTGCACAGAGACAAACTGGAAATCTGAAGGTGGAAAACTGAATCACAAAATGTTGTATATGAGGTTGATGTATTACACTACATAGCAAACATAAGAGGTAACAGACCATTCAATTGGCTACGCTATCAATCAACTGATGTTGTGTTACTAATGTGTGATGTTCATACCAGAGGCTTTCTAGTTTCTCTTTTATTTGTGACTCGGTGATGCTGAAAGAAAAGGAATAAAATACAAAATCAGATTAGACAGAGACAGAACTGCAAAATGGCATAATGATGGGGAAACCAAGATCACACAATGCCAAAACAAAACCCAAAAGAACAGGTTGCACCACAAATACTCTATCCTCCTCAATCCAACTGCACATTTCTGTGGATCAGTGGTGCATCCAACCTCCCTAAGTGACTCCAAACCTATGGCTACTTGATGAACATGCTTAACCAAGGTCTCACTGCAGATGGTCTCACATAGATCACAGCAAATGCAGCATATGGACACAGTGCGTCGTCCATAAGGCATTAGAAGATACCTGGAGAACTGAATGAGCCAAACAGAACAGCCAAAAATGAGTACAGTTCTTGAACTTTGGAAATAAAACCAAAACAACCTTTTCAGTAGACTTTGGTCAAACCTAACCTGATGAAGAGGACAGTGTGTAACCCAACCAGGACTTTAGCTGTACCATTGAATAAGTTATAAACGGTAACACATCTTTCATCTCTCTGCATGCCGTATATCAGTTTTTCCGAACCCTGGTCCTGAAGGAACACCGTTCTGAATGTTTTAGTTGTTTCTTTGCTATTGAGCAGGTCCGCAGAAGCTTGCTAATCACTCACGCATTCAAATCAGGTGTGTCAAAGCAGGGAAACAGCTAAGACATGCAGAATGGTGTTCCTTGAGGGCCAGGGTTGGGAACCACTGCCATATATATTGCATGAATCCATTTTTAAAGCCTGTTGCCAAAAAGCAAAAGTTAGGTGACAGTTTTATTGAGATAAAATATGGTGTGGTTGGAGCGGGAAGTGTCTCGCCTGAAGTTACTTTTAAGGTTTGACCAAAACGGCTATCATTCTGTCATTTGTCAACATAAGATGAGATTAGTTTTAATCTCTTGTAAAAAAAAAAGGCAGTGGGTGATATGCATTTGTTCAAGGAATGCTAGGCCTTTAATTGGTTCAGTCATGGAACAGTCGCCACCAATTGAACAATTGTAGGTTATATCCTCAGCCCTGTAGTGTGCTAAAGCCTGCTTAGGCACAAGGAACCTTTGGCACTTTCCCTTTTATTGGTGAGAATAGAAAGAATGAGAAGAGCTTTCAAGATCCTGCATGAGGGTGTAAAGGTGCTACATTACTCATTTAACATTTCCAGTTCAAACTTATTCGTTTTCATCCTGGAACATTTTCACATTATTTTTTATTTACGTTTTACATGAGCATGTCTGCACACCTTAAACTTGCTAATAGTTTTTTTGGGGAACAATGTTTTGTAACGTGGAGGCATACGTTTCAAGCCCGGGGGACTTTCAGAGAGCTGTTGTATGAGGTTCGTGCATCCCAGTGAGCGCGGGGAAAACACGTCTGGAACATGTTCATCTAACTCAGCCGCCTCAGGTTTCAGGGATCAGGAGATTGCTATCACAAAAAGAGATTTGACGAACCCCAGCTCATCACTATCTTTCATTACAGCCACCCGAGAGACAAGCCCAAGTTTCTGCTCGTGGTTTCAGGAGGCTGAGGTGGTAAATATGTGTGGACCTGTTCCTGTCAGAGCACACAGCCTCTTAATCAAACTCTTCCACTTGCTGTTCAGCCACAGAGGGTCACCTGGCAACTAATTTAGAGCTGGAAGAAGAGAACAATGCAAGTACTTTGTCTCATGGTAAGTAAAAACTGCCTGAGCCTTTCCTTTTTGTTGATGAGACCAGCCTGGAGCAAATTCTGGTCAGGAAGGGGACCACCGCCACCTGAACCATCTGTTCTACCTCACTGCTGTTTACACTATGAAATTAGTAATGAATGGAATATAGTCAAAATAAAGAGAATACATTTAAAAAGGTGACAAAATCAACCCTAAAGTTGGTCTTTTTTTGATTTGTTAGACTTTAAAATGGACTTTTTTAATATCAAGAACAGCAAATATTATTTTTAGCATCATTTAATCAGCTTTGATTAACCAATAGTAGTGAATTTCAAAACTGTGTTAGCCAGGAAACTACAACCATTTAGGGATATTTACTGTTTAACAGAATATGTATTCAGATATTAAATGAGATGGAATCAAGTGTGTATAAAGAAAGTGAGTCAGATAATCCCAGTCCTTGAGTCGATCCTTACTGTGGGCCTAATAATCCAAATCCCACCAACCAGCAACACTGAGTGGATATGAAATCAAAGGCTTACAATCAGAATATGCAATTTAGTGCAATTACCTCTTAAAGTTCAAAGAAATTAATAAAAGAAAGCATCTCCTGCTCAAACTATGATTTAGAGTAATAACGACAATGATTTTCAGTGAAAGAAGCAGCGACATCAGTCACTCTCCTTTCAAGATGCTTCAAATAAATTCATATATCAATAAAAAATGAAAAATTCGACCCCTAAAAAACTATATATAAATAAATTTAAACTACTAAGGAAATATTTAAAGCATTCATATTTTTGTTTTAATGATCAACATTAATGATTATAACATTTGGAAAAATATTTCCATGTTAAGGTACATTTTTAACAAATATAAATGGTAAATGGTCTGCGCTTTATCTAGTCCAAGGACCCCAAAGTGCTTTCCACAACAATCAGTCATTCACTCATTAATCCACACTTTCACACACTGATATACTGCATTCTATGAACCCACTCATATTTTGGCACTGAAATAAATTGTATTTGTAAATAATAACTGGAATTTAATAACTATAAACCTGGTTTTTATCAATGTCAAATAATACAGATAATAAAACCTTGGTCAGAATGAATTTGAAACAATTTTTTATTATTTGAGAGAATAAATGAATATGTTTTCTTTAGGTTATTTAGTTAATTTGCATAAATTGTTTGACTTATATGTTGTTTAACCGTGTTTAACTGACATGTATTAGTATGTTTTACGCTTTACAAACCAATGTTATATTCTTTCACTTTAAGTTTTTTCCTCCACATTTTGAATTTTAGCACATTTTCAGCACACCATTTCTTCACACATTGTACACTGGCATGGTAAACAAGTCCATCTGACTTCAATTGTGTTTTGTTTTTGTTGTAGATGAAGTCTTAAAATTTGTCTTTATATTTATGGTTCACCTTGTCTGCAGGAACTTTATTCCAAAGTGGATAGCAAGGAGGTTATTAAGGAGCAATCTGCAGAGGAAGTAAACAGTAAACTTCTGTACTGTTCTAAAATATTATGTTTAATGTTGGCTCTTGAGTCTGCAGTGCAGCTAAAGAGGAAAAAAAACAATAATCCATCACATCCAGTCAACCCGAACCGTTTCAGCCTCCAGGCAGAACATGTCAACCAAATTTGGCACAAAAAGAATTGTGCTCTAAAGAATCAGACACTTAAAGGATATAATAAAGATATTGCATTTATTAAAAGAACACAAATAAAATTATTTTCAAGTAATTTTTGTTTTAATTATTATTCCACATATCTGATAAAGAGAGCGATAAAGATGCAGCCTATCAGGGACATGGCCGAGGCCGACAGGACCACCACGATCACGCTTCCTGCTGCGTTGACCAGAGCCCCGAGCCCCGCGCCCACGATGATCTGAGCCAGCTGGACCATGCAGGTGAGCGCCGCACAGTCCATCCCCGTGCCCCGAGGGGCCTTATCGCTCGCCTGTAGCTTCGGTTGTTCCTGGAAGCACAGCAGGCGGGAATAGTGGTGATTAGTGAGGAGAGGAAAAACCTGTTCTCAGCGATTTCTGTGCTGCAAAGCTTGTCTGTGACCAAAAGAAATGGGATAAACAGCCTCAGCGCCAGAAACTATTACCAAAGGGTCTCAATCAGACATGTCTTTTGGAGTTTTTTCTCCCCTCACGTATTACCTTGTCACCTGGTTGCTCTTAATGAGACACCGAGCGAGCAAGAGATGTTTCATTTTTCCCACTAACAACTGATTTATTGAACAAATGTAGGAGGCAGCAGCACATCTCCGATCAAAATCTTAGCTTTTAAATGTACAAAAATAAAGAGGTGCCGCTCGTTTTGTGTTGCAATGCGGCAAGGGAACAAATTAGTGCACATAATGAAAGTGCTCAAATAAAATCTGGATGCCTGTAAACTAAATGAGCACGTTATTTTTACGATCACTGGAGGCATCCAAATTGCTTTATTGTTTGTATCCATGAGCCCAGGGCCTTCGGAAAACAGAGTAAATGAATATTCCATTTGTAATTAAATAAACTGGGCTAAACAAGCTTTATACCAGAGAGTCAATTCAATTTTCACAAACTCAACATTTAGCAACTAAATAATGTGTTTTGCAGCTCAGAAGGGAAGAACTATCCACTAATCTCTCTGGTGTGGCTTCAAATTAAAAATGTATATGTTATTAGAGAGTGTGCCGGTGTGGCTTCTGCAAAATCAACCAAGTTTGGAGAACCAGAGTATTATTCTGAACTATCAAACTTCTCCATCCGTTTACAAAATGTTACCTGCATGGCTTTCAGGCGAAGGGTTTTCTAACACATTATAGTTGTGAAAACATTTATTCATGACCCGACAAATATTCCTGCCGTAAAACCTGGATGCTTTCCTGCCCAAACAGAATTCTCTTCTCACTTTAATACTTTTTAAAAAGTCCTAAGCCTGTCATTGTTCAGATTTACTTGCTCATTACAATGCTTTTACTGCAACTAATGTTGGTCTTTAAACTGTTTACCATGATTATTTAAGCTCTGGCATATCTTATGATGCTTTTAAACACAACACAAGACTCCTAATGTCACAGGGATGTCCAGATTCTTTGGGTCTAAACTGTCTAAAGTGGCTCAAGTTTAGAATATGCCACTAAAATATCAAATGTTTACCCCAAATTTTAAATTGAGTAAGCAATTCTTGCCATTTTGACATTTTAATGAAGTTTAAATCTAAACATAACAGAACTATGAAACAAGAACTCCGATTTTTTTTTATCAAGTCTGAACCCTGAGATACTTTTTGTACAATTTCTTACAATATAAAATTCTGTTTGAGACAGGAGTTTAATATTTTTAACTTAATATAATAACAATGTAACAAATTTAGCCTTTATATTCTCTTTAGTTCTGTGTTTTCAGTGTTTCTGGAGGACAAACATGTTTTTAAGTGGTTAGGCCTGGGCTTAGTAATGGTTTCATACAATTCAATAGAACTTCAACAGCACACTAGTTATTATTTATTAACAGTCATGCATATTTATGGATGTTAGCAAATGGCTTGTTTTGCTTTGTGACTTTGTCATGTTCATTTTTGGGACCAATCGTAAAAGTATGCAACTCACTGATGGCGCGATGATTTACATCCTTGTGCTGTAAGTTGATGAAACTCAGCAAACCTGAATAAATTTGCTGCCATGTTGTGCATCTATTAATAAATGAAGCCGAATGACTCACTGCCGGTGAGAATTTATTTTTGTACTGAAACAACCTGAGCTGAAGCAACGAAACGTCCTGTTTGTTTGGCTGAGTGTGTTTTCGCCTTCTAATTAAAACCACTCCAGCTGTGGGAAAAAAATCCAACTCGTCTTCAGACAGTCCAGTACCTCTTCTTCACGCTGATACTCTGCTATCAGGTTGAATGGGATGGTGTAGAGTGTGCTGGACATGACGCCAAACACGCTGCAGAGGATGAGTGTTGCGATGACGTCGGGGAAGAGGCCAATTAGGCTGGTTCCCATGCCGAACACAAAGTAGCCCATAAAGTATAATCCCTTCAAGCCGATGTAAGGAAGGAGGCAGCGCTGCACGTCTGGAAACACACAAACACACATCATGGATGGCTGCAATCATCTCGAAATCAAGTGCATGCAGCCCTTTATCACTTTTTTAAAGTTATTGTACATGGGCATTTCTACCTCAGATCTGCCTTTTTTCTAAATTGAGTACATATAATGTAGCTCAGCATGCCTTTGGCGAAACATCATTGGTGCACAGCCTGTTAATGAGAAGCTGCAACCTGTGAACCTCATTTCAGGAGACAGGAAAATGCTGATTGCCCACCGTTATCCATTTCGCTGCACAACGCTGTCGTGGCCATCATGTGTCAGGATGTTAATGGATGTTGACTGCACTGATAACGGTGGAAGAAAAAACACACTTTGTCAGGCAGACACTTACACGAATAGAGAGCAGAAGACACCGCATTAATGCACAGTCCCCAGCAGCCAACTTCCACCCCTCTCTCATACGTGACATAAGCTGTAGAGTTGTGGTCTGCATAGGGGTTTCCTTTATAAACGATCTGCAATAGAAGCAGGAGAGAGGCGCGGAAAGCGTTAAATACACACCAGTGAATTACAAAGGCTCCGTCTGAACTTCGACAAATATTTTCATAAACAAGTATTTTTTTTTCTCTCTTTCTTCCTTTTCAAATGATTTTAACAAAGATGATGAAAGACTCAAGCCCTGCCACTAGGTGGTGAGAATGTCCATAATAACAAGTCAAAATACAGATAAAGAGCATTCTTAGCTTGGCTAGAATTTTTCTAAAAGTACTATCAGGCCTGTGATTGTTGGAGCCTAAGTGGTGACTCAAAATTGCCAGAAAATTGACAGATTTTCCATTGCAGTCTCACTGATTTCTGATTGTTTGTAATCAGCGAGATGTGCGGCAGCAATTTGAGTGGCCAGTTTTTGGAAAATCACAGCCTAATTTCACATGCTTGCAAAACTGCATTGTTGGCCGTGCACATTAGTTTGTTGCCCACCTCCGCACACATCATTTTTAAGCTTCTTATTAAATAAATGCACAAACACAAAAAAATAAAATCATCAACGTTAATTTTTCACATTTCAAAAGATTTCACAAACAAATGAACAGAATTTTATTTCTGCATAAATCGTGTTTTTCATGAGTGTCATAAAAAGTGACAACAATGTATCTCTACTGATTAGATTAGAGTGGTAAAGCCTTGGTATGTAAACACTTATCCAAGGTGATTCCAAAAATCAGTCTGAAAGATGACAGAAGGTCAGAGGTCATAAATGGAGGGGTCCCTTTATCACCTCAGCTCATTTTGAGCTCACTTTGGCAGCCGCCCCCTGCTGGAACTTTTAAAATGAAAATAGGCAGATTTGGATCATTTTTCAATACTATTGATCATTAGAGTGGTTTTTCAAGCTGGACATTTGCTACAGATGTTTTCAGTCTGAAGAGGGCTCCTGTGCAGGTGTGAAAATGCAACTCGAGATCTTGAGACATGTTGGAGACCGCGTCATGGGTTTAATTGGAGATAAAAGTCCTGCTTGGCTGTCACTTCAGCGCTAAAAACAGTAAATGTCAGCACTGCTGTTTTCTTAGTTGTCATTTTACGGAAATTTTTGCCACATCTGGTGGCAATTACTGAAGATATTCAAGAGTGGATGGCATTATAGGTATATACTGTGTCTTAAAATATATAAAGCCAGAGTGACTTTTACATAGATGATTGTTGCAGCACATTTCTTATTTAATTGTAGATTTTATTTTTGGTGTCTCTGAAAAAAAAAAAAAAATTATATATATATATATATATATATATATATATAAGAGCATGTAAAATATGGCAGATAGCCACATTTACTGAACATTTACAGACTTTAAGTTTTGGAAAAATAATATTAATTACCAAAATAATGATGATTATCAGTGAAACACAACCACAAGTCAAAATCTTTGCAAAACTAAACAACCAAATATGTTTTAAAATTAAAGGGTTTTCATTTAAAAAAAATGCAAAGATCAGACAGCACAATGATCAAATATTGATTCAGACGCACAAAAAAAAATCAAATAAACGAGAAGGATTGCTCGATTCACGCATTGTAGCTCATTTGTTCATTTTTTTCCCTTTGACACCGTTTACAATTTTCTATCAATTATCAACTACTTCAGTACATGATGAAAGCTTAGTGATGACAAGGTTGGGCTAAAGCAAGACAGACACAGAAAAGCTGGTAAAAACAGCTCCATTGTTCTGGTTTCTAAGGAACAATGCCGTGTGGGCGTGCATGAAATAGGCTGGTGCATCATGAGATCAACCAGAAACTTTGTTTTTTTAAAACACCACTTTGGAAAGCATTCTAAAAAATCGAATTTTTTAAAAAAAGCTCAGTTTGTGTGTGACCAGGATGTGCAACGGTAGGAGAAAATTGCAGTTTTTATAAATATCAAGTGCAGAGTAGACTGAGCCTAAGAATACAGAGACATTTGAAATAATATGATGTTGGCCACTTTCTGGGTTGGTTTTATTTCCTTTAAAATAATGGCAGAAAACACAAAACTTGTCCCTGCTAAAACACCTTCAATTGGAGAAAAAGCCATCAGTGAACCTGTGGTTAATGAACCGAAGGGGTCAGAGTAGGATGTGGATCACTCTGGAAGCATTTATCATTATTACACATCACACAAGATCAGAACAAAACACCTAGTGTCCCCACCGTCAGCTGCCACACGTACACCATTAAATATCACAACGTTCTGTTCTCCACCTCAGCATAAATTTGTTGTTCTCTCTTTGTCACCTTGTCTCATCTGACACCGAGGCATATTTACAGCTTCGTTTCATTAATGTGTCATTGGGTGAATGCTTCTTTTATAAACTGAAAGCAAGTGTGTCTACCGGAGCCTCTGGTGTGAATTTCAAACAATACAAAAAAAGGATTAAAAAGAGAAGAGCGCAGGATTGCATTTGAGAGCAGTTAATTCTTATAATCTTATCTTTACTGTACATAAGTTTTATTTAGTCTTTTCACCTCCCTGCTTCTTCCTGTTCAGAGTCCTGAAGGGGTTAAAGCTGATCCCAGCCATTGTTGTGCAAGATCATCATTGAACAGAAAAGATGTTTTTAAATGAAAAGTAACCCGAAATACCCAAAGAAAATGTGTTTTGGAGAAGTTGCTGATAACACACCAGAAAAATCAAGCTGAGATTTAAACCTTACTTTTGTGAGGTGACAGCGCACCACTCTGCAGTCTCTCCGATGATTCAGGAAAGAAGAGATGAATACGCAGTTTTTTCTACGATCGCCAGTTAAATCAGGCTTCATAATAATAACCAGCCTTAATGAATTGTTTTCTCATGGTGTTTGCTGACTGACAGATCTCAGAGCAGAAACAAAAAAAGAAAGTTGGGTTATCCTTAAATGGGCAATCAAAATTCCACACAGGAAATGAAGCCCCTAAAGTGTCACTGTGTTTTCATTTTCTGTGATGGCACAAAATAAAGAGTATTTGTGTGTTTCTCACTTCCAGTGGTGGACAAAGTTACAAACACTGATAAACTGTGTAACTTACACTCAGGTGGCACGCATGCCCTACTCACCTGACGTGGGAGGAAGACAGTTCGGCCATGATCTGTCCCAGTTGGGTATCCCTTAATCCCAGCTGTTCCCAATTAATGGTATCAGGTGAAAACTGAGGCACGCGTGGGCCGAGAGCATCAGCTCTATACTGCCTTGTGTCTGATCAGACTAAATCCACAGAGCATCACTGACCTTGTTCTTCCCCTGTAACTGAGGTTTCGTAAAGCCTCACTGGGTTGCAGCTGTTGGGGACTAGTTAGAGACACCAAATTGTGAGAAAAGATGCAAATTTTCACCTGGCAAATTTTGACAAACTTGCGATTTAGTGTGATTCCAAGTGTTTGCATACATATACGCGCATTAGTATGACAGAAACTACATTGAGAAGGAATCAGGAGGGTTTCGGACATCCACAATGACTCTGTGGATATTTTGGGAGAGATTTTTGTCTTGCAGATTTTTCAAACATGTTCTTGTGGCAGAGAAACTGAGATCCCCTGCAAACGCTTCGAGAGACTTTGGAGACAGCATTGTGAATACCTTCAATAATTTGTTACAAACAGTCGCCGCCCAGTGAGATACAGGCTTGAGAAGCAGCCTTATGACCTCATCGATATGGTGTTTGCTGTTTTAATTAATCCACAGCGGGCAACTCGCTCAGTCTGTACACTACACAACAACTGTGCCATGAGATCATTAATTTAACCCACCAAAAAAGTCTTAATCTCTGAGAACATGTCCAGCTCCTTTGCCTCCTTTAGGTTTTTGTCCATAAAAAAAAAAAAACAACAACAAATCTGCATCTTAAACTGATGAAAACAACCCATGACAACCTAACATTAAAAACACAAAGTAGTTCTCAGTCTTGACGCCACTTATGTAAGTTTTTTTTCTTTACATACTGGCTAAAATGAGCCTCCATGCAGCGCTTAAACTCAGGAAATGTATGTGCATACATTCAGAAAAGAATACTTTGACATTTAGATTTTTCCACGTTTTCTTAGGCATCTTGATGAAATGCTTTTAAGATCTTTATTTTGAATCTATCCTGTGCGCATAACGTGAGCATGAATAAAAGGTCAAATGTCCCGATTTCTACAATTCTTCTTCTCAGTGGCTCCATGTTCAGTGCGTTACCGGTTCCTTTTATAACTACGTTTGGAGACTTGTTCAAGACTCCTGACTTTAGTTTTTCGGCTTAAACAGAATTTCATCAAAGTCTGAGAAAAAGCAACATGAGGCCTCCACTAAAAGTTTGAAGCTGGTGACGCCATAATCGATGGATGTGTCATCATGTAGCAGCATAGAAAACAGAGGAGATCTGATGTCTGCTTTATGTTCTTAAAAAAAAGTGGATTTAAACTCAAACACAGACTCAGAGTTCTCTGTCGGTCCCGTGATTTGGCTTTCCTCAAACACCAACTCTATAGTCTCTAAAAGCTTGTTGTCCTGAAACAATACTCAGGTTCACATTAAAGAAAGAGGTGAAATAAGTTCCCTCAAGGTGAAAACATCCTGTCATAGGATTTCTGACTGAGTCACTATGAGTGACAGTAACAGAAATCGATCCAGCTTTCCAGCTTCAAGTTCTTTTAGGATGACACAGACTTCTGTGGAGACTCAGGCACTGGTAATTTAATTATGATTACATGTGATCCATTATTTTAGCTCTACGTGTATAATTCCTAAAAACCCGTTTATAAAAAGAACGATTAGTTGTGTTAAACATTTGAATTTAAAATTGGCCAAATTTGACTTGAAAACAGGAGCTGCATTACAATATACAGGCCTGTAGAGAATGTAGAAACTCAGGGAAGTAAATTGTTTTGTTGTGTTTAGATTCATGTTGTAAATCTGTATGTTAATAATTATCTCAATATATTATACAGAATGTCATTAATTCATACTGCAGAACAAGCTGAATTAATATGATTGTTTTATTATTGGGTTTATCTGATATAAATGTTTGCTTATTTATTCAGGAAAAATTATGTCTCATCACTTTTTATCCTTGTTTTATAAATTTTTTGTGTTTTCTATTGTGTCATAGTTCTACATGATTTAAAAGTGGCGTTTTTAAAATCTTGAATCCTCAAAGAAATTAAACTGAGAAAAGCTTCAATATTGAGATCAAGCAAATATTCTTGGTAGTTTTGTTTAAAATGAATCTATTATTATTATGCTTGTGACTGATAATCAAACACTGCACATATCCCTATATGTGCAGTGTTTGATTATCAGTCACAAGCTGGGTTGTTTAATGCTGTGAAATGGTTCTTTTTTCTTCTGTAAACTGCATGAAGTGAAGCTCAGACTCAAACGGATCAATACCTGTCCCATGAAATCGGTAAAAAATAGCATGTTGCAGAGGAAAGCTGTCCATCCCAGGAGATGGCTGATGCACAGGTAGCGGTAGTGGCTCGGCATGTTGATGACAGCCTTCATCAGGGACCTGATTGTCATCTTCTTCCGAACCTGCACACACACACAAACACAAAGATTCAATATCAGAGAGAAAGTCTACAAATACTGATAGAAAAGAAATCTGCTTTGGCTTGACTCATCGGTCTTCTGTTAATGTTTCAACAGATGGGGTGAATAAAAAAAGAATCAATTTTGATGAAAAAAAAACAAAAACGATCCTAATTAGAATTAGGGGTTTCATTACAAGGAGCTTAGAGGGATCAGATCAAAACAATGTGATGAATAATAATCATCTGAAAAAGCTGCAGCAATCAGTCACATCATTCAGAAGTTGACTTCTTGCACTGCTGCAAATATTTTCTTTTAAATCAGTGTTTTTTTTCTTTTGTCAGCTCAACAGGATCTCGGGTAAAATGTATTATTTCTACACAGCGCGGAGATGAAATGTGTACCAAAATCAACTGAAACAATAAAACCCCTGGCTGCCTACGTGAGGAACATTAAATGCATCAGGTTCTGGGATTCATGTGTTTTACTTTGTCACATATTTTTCAGTGAAGCGTTCTAGCGGATTGAGCACGCCCACAAAACGTGTGAAAACCTCCACAATAACAGGCACCTGGTGTCATTGTTGTGGCTGATTGCTGTGCAGGATAAAGAAAAGAAGTCAAAACTGGGATTCCTAAAAAGCTACAAACAGGACGGCAATTTTCAGAGCAAAATCAAGGCTTCAAAATTGTAAGTTTTGAGAAGGTAATGATTGAGGCTCTTTTCATTTCAACAATGTGCTTCAAACGTTTTAACAAAAAAGTCTTAATTTGAACCAAAACCAAGATGTTATCAGATACAGAATAAAGGGACTTCAAAAAGTTTTCCAAAGGGGTGGCCAGATGGGAGCTATCATTGATCTTTAAGAACAGCGCAATCATTAGAGTTTGACTTCCCCTCCCATAAATTCATATTCTCAACTTAAACTAGCATTCCTTGAAGGAATTCATATCGCCCGCTGAGTTTCCTGCTAAAGTATTAAACAAAGCTCTTGCGTAGTCTGTGAGCGCTCAGCGTATGCGTTGTGAATCACTCCCAGCTACCACCACACCAAACTTTAGCTCAATATCTGTAAAACTGTCTGAGTTATAGCCATGTTTGTGTTTCCTAAGGTTGATTAGCTGTGACGGCCATCTTGAATCAGGTTCACTCCAACAGTTAATTGGTTGTAGATGTACATCCAGTGATTATTTTCTGAAAGTTTCAATAAAATGTGTCCTGTAGTTCATGAGATGTTTTGCTAACAGACAGATTATAAGACTGTCTGGTCAGGGGGCCCTGAGGGGAGGTTAGTGTAAAATGACGGTGAAACGTTATTGAGGCACTTTTCTGCCATTTATCTCCTTTGTACAAAAGTTGACAGGTTACACTCAGATGGATTTGACCTCTTCGTTCGTTCACGTGAATCAACTTTCATTGGTTGTTCAGCTGTTATAAACCTAAATTCATATTAAACACATTTCCAGAACAAAATAGCTTTTCATTAGGGAAACACCCCAATTAAGTAAGTGTCAGAAATCTAGGGGTTTTTTTTCTGAGGAATGAAGTGTTTAATAATAAGGTGAAGCTTTTTCAGCTTGACTGCATGCTGACACTAAAGCAGAACAGGGGAGCAGTTTTTGAATTTATGTATATTTTTTTAAAGATTCAGATGTGAACTCTGAGGCTCGCCTGATGGAGCGATTGATCTTCACAAGATCAAAAGTTAAAACTCTTTGACCAGCTCATTGCAGGAATAATTTCTGGGAAAATCAGCAGTTTTTTTTAGCAGACTGGAAGCTTTATTAATTATTCCAACTGAAAAACAGAAAAAAAAACAGTATTTACATTTAAGCAGCTACACACCTCTTTGTTTGGCTGCTTGGAGCTGGACGTCACCGAGTTGGCTTCTCCCAGAGCAGAGAAAGATCTCGGCCTGAGCTCTCCAACAGATGCCGGGGCGACAGGAGGTACGGGCTCCTTGCTCAGAGCTCCGTAGCCGTTGCTGTGCGAGCTCAGCAGCAGGAGGGCACTGGGAGATGAGGCGGAGTCAGATACACATGGCTCCTTACCCAGAGGCTTCTCTGGAATACTGAAGAGGTGCACGGTGAGGAAGATGCCCCAGGTGAGTGCTGAGAAGAAGTAGATGACTTGGTACTCTGAGCCCAGCAGGCGACCCAACACCGAGTGGCCCCAGTCCATTGCTCCCACCAGGTAACCACAAGCTCCGCCCAGACCTGGAGAACACACAGAAACAGATTCACTTATTGTCCCCACGGCAGAATAAGTTTTGGACTCAGATCGATCCCAATAGCTGCCTTCACCAAAGACCCATAAATAAATTATTAAAACATACAAATATTGATCAACATTAAGATATATTGCACATTTTCCAGTTTAAAAAGTGAATATAACTTTTCACTACGTTTACTACTGCTCACCAGTGTGGGGCAAAAGAAAAACAACTGAATTTTAAGCCACTTAAGGGCAGCATAAACATTTTTTTTTGTATTGGCACAATATTGTGCGCAATGTTGCCCCATGCTGATACAGGAAAGGTATTAGTAAACACGAGTTTAAATTATATTTAAAACACTACAACTGCATCTCATTAAGCTCAATAATGAGCTGAAACTAACAAGAAGCGTCTCTGGAATAATCATCTTTTTCCAATAACTGTATAATATGGACTTTCAGTAAAAAAAAAAAAAAAAAAAAAATTCATAAGGGAAACAAATCATACAATACTGTGCAATAATCAACTTGTTTTTTTTTTCTCCTTTTAATACTGGCTGCTTTCAGTATTATCCCAGAAATGCTTGTTTGACAATAACAAAAAGAAAAGAAAACTTGGAAAGACCTTCACAAAGAAGAACTATTAAGATCTTTTTAACAGATTACAATAAAGTCTAACTCCATGGAAACCTGATATAAAGAAACCAGTCGTGAATGGAAACAGGAGTGTATGAATGTTATTTGTTGAAGAATTTAGTATCTAGACAGACTCGTCACGGAGCACAAATCAGGAATATTTTAAAATCAGAATACAGTATTTGTTTTTTTTGTTATTATTGCTATCAGTGTTGCCGTTGGTGGAATGTTGAATACTTTCAGAGGGCTGCGGTGCGATGTTTTAATTGTCACATCTGTCTTCTTCAACCAGATTTATCATTAACTCTTCCTCCAGAATGTCTTGTAAAAAAAAAAAAATAGATACTGTATAGTGCCTGAAATTGCTTCTTTAACGAGCATTTCAGGAAGATGAAGAGTTAAACTGACAGCAAACTCACATTAGGGAGAATGCTGTAAAAACAGGAGAGCTAAAATCAGCACTTGTGATCTATTTTTCATAAACATTGCAACATTGCTGCTTTTCATAAAAAAACAACAACTTTAAAGTACTTCTATAAAAGTGAAGCTATAAAAACAAACATTTTGTCAATTAACACTAAAAGCAATAATTATGTATATATCAAAATTGATCATATTCCAAAATGAGGATGTTCAAAAGGCTATCTACAACAGGTAAGATACTAATTGTTCACAACCTTTTCACAGAGCTGTTTATTTAGTCACTTGCTTGCATCATGTCACGCAACACAGTTTGACTTGACTGGTAAATAGATGAGATAATAAGTATTGACTGGTTGTCTAACCAGCTGATTGATTTATTAACTCCTCTAAACATGGTCGGTCGAGTGAACTGAGGCCATTTTTTTCCACATTCACGTAACTGGCAGGTTTACTATTAACCACCTGAGGAATCTGCCTGGCTGGATGATTTATCTCCCCTCCCTTTATATTCTGTATCGTCAATAGAAGTTCGGACCTTTTCACCCACAGCGGTAACTTTGAGCTTTTTATCTTTTCTTTTTTTTTAACTGCGGCTCAATCAATGGGTTGCACAGAAACAAAGTAGAAACGCGAGCAACAAGAGGAGGAATGATTTTTAAATGAGCCTGATGAAATCCTATAAACAAGCATCGAGCACCACTTACAGTGAAACAGTTTCATATTATGACAAGTTCAAAAAAAGAAAAAAAATCCTGCGAGATTGATCACAACTGTGATGCAAGTGTCTCACACTTATTTATAGGGGTGGAAAAATAATGAAAGAACCCAAAAAGCCTTTTTGAATGTGATATTGCAGGTGAGAGCTTACAGCCACTCCAGCAGCTATTTGAAATTGGACCATGGCCCGGTGATGCATTGAGCTAAATTACAATGTAAGTATGCTGCGAGTGAATGAAGCTGGTGTTTAGGAAGGTACATCCATTAGTGCGCGTTCTGTTCTGTTCGAACCTCCTTTGAAAGCAGAATAAAAGCTCTGCCATGATGCACTCTGTGATATAAGGCAGTCTGTATGGAAATCAGTTCGCTTGTTGCCTCACAATGCATCAACTTGTGCTGCTGCCCTTTGGAAAACAAAAAGGCAGGGTCTCTGTTTTCATTTGTTAAATGACTTTCTGGTGGTGATGCTGACTCAGTTTTCCAGCCTTCATAACTTTTACAACCAGAATATATATACATTTTAATAATTTCGTCACTCAATTGTGCAGTGTTTCCCGTTTTGTTTCATTTTACACTTTCTTGCTTTGAGTTTTGTTGCGTTTTCAGCCTCAGAGGCCCTTCCGGACAAACCTACAGCCCTCGATAAAAGCGAGCATGTGAGGCTCACGGTAAGAAACTCCCAACGCTTGCCCTTTCCTCCTCAAAGCCCACATACCAGCAGTGGTTGTCTCCAGAGTCATGTGCCTTGGCCCCCCGTTTCTCTCAGCCCAGACCCATGACTGCAGCACATGACAAGCTCAGGGCTGGATTACTGCCTGACTTACGTGCTCACACCACCCGCTGCCTGCTGGCAGCTGAGCGCTCTGCTGACGCTCACGCCAAAGACATCGTCTTATCCTCTGACTGCTCGCTTGTTTATTTTTGGCTGTTTGTTTTAGGCTTCATTTGGGCCACATTTTATGAGGTTGTGATGTGAAAACAGGAACGTACAGAAAGGTTTTCAGCATGTAAGAAGCGATAAAGCCGATTCAAAGTGAGGACTTTTACTTGTTGTAAAATACAAATCTATTCATCGTGCAGAGATGCGAGTTCTGTTTGGGCCACAGTTTCATCCACACCCAGACTGACAGGCCCACGAGAAGGTCTGGAAATATTTAAATATTTTTATTTTTTCCTCCATCCCAACAATGTAGAAGCCCACTGGGGTGTGTACCCGTTTGCCCCTTGGTCAGTGCTTTATTTAACATCTGTGAAGGAAAGGTTAGGCTTTTAATTTCACATTGACCTTTGCCCTTACACTTGATAATAAGTGATATGAAATATAAGAAGATTAAATGTCACTAACGTCCATCTTCCGTTCCTTTTTTTGGTCAGAAATAAAACAATAAATGTCACTGCGATGGTAAATAGATTTATTTTTTCCACCTCTAACACACAAATTGGAGATAAAATTAATTTGAATATGAGAAATTGAGTGCCTAAGTACCTAAAAACTCTAAAATTAAAGTGCAGAAATATTCACGGTTGTGAAAAAAAAAACAACTGAGGCCCTGTTTGCCTCAGATACAGTGTGAATAGCTGTGCTCAGTGTCTTCCCAGAAAGCTTCGGGGAGTAAATGAAAATCTATAGAAAACCCACTGACATGTTCACCGAATTCTCATTAAATCTGGTGTGTTTCTGAGAACTGCTCTGATGCATGGACTTGGCTGTGTCAAACTCAAATAATGTAATAATTTTTTCTTGGAATCTAGGAGTATAGACAATTCATTTTGCTCACCAAATCCTGAAGATAAAGTGCAGAATTGAGACCATTAGGAGATGCAACTAATGAAGTAAATCATTATGGCTGAAGAACAGTATTTAATGAAGCTAGCCTTCCTTGAAGGAATGTTTATCGACCGCTGCCTTACACGCCAAAGTTTTACACAAATATCTCATGTCATCAGATAGTTCTTAGAGTATGTGTTGGAAATGACTCTCAGCTACTACTATACCAAATTTTAGCTCAATATGTTGATAACTGGCTGAGGTGTGTTTGCAAAGTTCAATTACTTGTGGCAGAAATCTTTAATCGGTTTGAGTCCAAAAGTTAATCAGTTGTAGATGTTCATCCAATGATTAGTTCCTGAGAGTTTCCTTAAAATCTGTTCAGTGGTTCATGAGATATTTTGCTAACAGACAATCAAGACACATAGACACACACACACACACATACAGACACAAGCAATTACTTTATTGCCTGGCTTTCATGGCAGCAGGTGATGAAAAAAAAAATTGAAAGGTAGCCAAACAAACGTTAAACCCCTCCTCTTTCACATGTGGCTCATTTTCCAAAACTCCACCTAGTGAAATGAGGAGAACATGAGGAGCCAATCTCTGGGTGTACGTAACGTCCTCAGATGTTCAGCAACAGCGTGCATCATTAAACTAAATATTCAGTTGGTTATTTAGGTTCATGAAACCTGATGTAAAACGTCATTTCCAATCATGACTCATGTTCAGACTCCACATCATTAAACGAACACAGACAAATAACACCCTAATGAAGGCTATTAGGACATTATTCAGAGATAAAAAGGTTGAAGCAGCTCTTCTTTTACCTGACAGAAACCTTCAGTAGCTTAGGAACCGTTTATTAAGTCAGACTGATTGGTTATTTACCGTGACTTTAAGCAGCTAATTAAGTCAGTTTACTTGAGAGTGACAAGATGATCTAGCTCCCAGTTCTCAACTTTCCAGGTAATGCATCTTTAAATATTCCATCTACTGTAAACTTCTGTTTTATTATTTGAAGCAGCAAACAGAAAGAGATGACTTCTTGAACTTAGATAAAATCTACACCACACCTGATTAAAAACAACTAAACTGTTATGTGTACTTCATTTATTTCCTCTCCTTTTGCCTCCGTTTTGGTTTTCAGCTTTTCCTGAAGAAAGTTTCTGACTATTAAACAGCCAAGTGCTCTAAAGTGATTCAAATAGTTTCCTTTTTCTATTTCCTGCTGCTGAACATGTAATAAATGGTGAGTTTGCATTTCCCTGAAAACATCAGATGTGTCTAATGTTCAAATACAGTGAGTGAAAAGGAAAACTGAAAGGAGTAAAACCAAAACAGTGAGTTGAAAACCACTTATCAACATTGAAACTAGTTAATACATGTATGTTATTTAAATTTTTTTTATTTCACTTATCCAATATATTTTACAATCCATTTTTGTGTTTTCCCACACCAATTTAAAAATGTTTTAATGTCATTCAACAATTTCTCAAGTTTAAACATCCCACAAACCATACTTTTTGTAATCAATTTAAATCATTCCCAGGACAAACAAACAAACAACAACAACAAAGAATAGTATTCTAGACAATCCATTAATATATAAAATAAAAGTTTAGGAATTAACACTGAACCCTGAAAGATTTTACATTTAATCACTCCAAACCCCAATTCTTTATTATCAAACTGTTCAAACTGCAATAAATTCAAGTTTGCAAAAGGTGCAGATATTTTTTTTTTCCCCAAATCCATACTGGTTCTGACTCAATGACTGAATTTTTCAATAAAATTGTCAAACTTTTGGACAAACCACTTTTCAAGCCCGGTAGAAACTCGAGAAGTATCGACACAGGTCTGTGTGGAGTATGACTTAGTAGGATGTCATAAAAACCTGTCACAGAAAAGCACCAGGTGGCTCTGTCAGAAGTGACACATTCAATTGCTGTTGCTTCACCTTTCTGTGTCACCATGAGGTGAGACTAACAAGTTAAGACTGAGGAGACCCCCTGTGTCTACGGGACAAGACAAACCCTGAAGACAGGGATGGAAATATTTTGAGCAGACGGGGTGTAAAAGGAAGGAGAGAGGGGATCAGTGTGAAATCGGAGAGACTAAGAAACAGATGCTTGTGGTGTTGGGTAGATGGCGAAACATGACTTGTGTGACAACAACTTCCAGAGGGTCAGATCTGAAATACAAGTGACCACACAAGAAGCTAAAATCCATTCATGTCCTGACAGTCAGAGGAAAGGAACTCTTTGGATGAAGTGAGTAAAACAAATAGATTCTAGCTGGCCCATCATTTATTATAGCTGCCATAGTGTTCAGACTGAATGGTGTGAATCCTCCTCTTTATTAGAGAGAAAATTAATGCACTCATCAAACTGTCCATTTATTACTTTGAGCCCCATAGCATCACTTTTAAAAATCATCTGTACACAGCTCATTCACAGCTTCACTCAACACGCAAACGCACGGATAGCAGCTCGGCCAATAAAAATGTCTGCTTGTTGTTCAGTCAGTGCGACCACACCTACACCCTCACAGCAGACATGAGTGTCATATCAGTTAGTCATCTACAAAAAGGCTCATGAGACAATTCAACACACTTGTCAGAAACAAAATTCATTAGCAGGAATTAAAAAAAAACAGTAAAAACGGTCAATTAAAACAGCAAAACATGTGTTAATCACATACCTGTAAACAGAGCGTGGTAGTGCAGACCTCTTTCCTTGTCTTGATGTGAGCACACGTCAAACAGGTAGGCCTTGATGGGCCCGTCGATGAAATCTGCAGCAAAGTCAAACAGCACGACCCCGAACATCACCACAACGATGGCCCAGATGCTCCTCAGAGACCTGTCACTCACTAGTGCTGCAAGAAACAACACAAACATCCCATCATATAACGAACCACAAATATATATATTAATGACAACGTAACATAATGAACACATATCCTAATTTCTGATGCACTGTATATTCTAAACCAAGGGTTTTCATCTAGCAACCCAGAAAAAAAAACTAGCAGGGACATTTAAGACTCCCATCATGACTGGTTGGAACAAGAGCAAATGACAACACAAACAACCATAATTTAAATCTAACAATTTATAAATACTCCTTTTATGTCTTGCAACAATTTGCAATAAAGCTATGACTGCATCATTGGCAAATTCTGATGTGATTTTCAACAGGTCTGCTTGTTTGTGATCCTATTTGAATTTGGCCTGATTTTAGGAAAACCCTCTGTCAGGTGTGGTGGAGAAGGAGGCAAACCCAGAGCGCAGACTCATCTTCAGAAAAGGAACTAATTTATTAAGAATAAAAGAACAAAACAAACGGCTGACAAGGCAGCAAAACTAAACATAACAAAATCCAAACACGAGCAAAACATGAATCAAACCAGACGGCGCATGAAGCGACAACGAACTAGCAGCGAGTGGAAGAAATGACCAGGTTTTAAAGGCAGAGGGTAATTAGGTGAAGTGGGCACAGGTGAGATGATTACAAAGTTAGGAGCAGGTGTAGATGGGCGTGACAGGCAAACGAGAGATAGACTGAGGAGAAGTGAATGATGACAGAGGCACAGAGACAAGACAAAAACATGAAGACAACAAAAGAAACAATAAACCAAATACAAAAACACACAGAAAACCCAAATCCTGACAGCCTCTGGTAATATGTAAAATAAAGTGGTTCTGCAACAACAAATACACAATCTAAAAGGCAGCAACATGTGACAAGAAGAACAAAGTAAGTGTTAAACTGCCAAGTCACGTGATGGTAAACGGACAATTTGACTGAGAAAAGCTGTGGAGTTTATGTACTAAAAGGAGAGATGGTAATAGTCAATGGAGGACAGGTGGTGTCTGAGGGGAAAAGGAACTATAAAAGACAACAAGGAGTAAAGATGGTGTCAGAACAAAAAACAAGAACATAAATAAATAACCAAAATACAAAAACTTATATTAATCAGAAAAATAATGACATTAGGTGATTTTTAAATACATACATATATTTCTTTTAAAAGATCAAATATAAACACAAATGTTGACACCAGAGTCCCACATAACCACTAAAAGAGCTCTGTCAGACTTTTAATTTAAGTTAAAGGTCCAGCAACTTCTTCAACCAACTTTTATATTGCTGGTGCATTTGCTGTAAAAGTAACAATGTTATGGTTTGTCAAAATTTGGTTTTTAGTGTAGTATTTCATTTGGCACCACAAATGTTGCAATTTAAAAAGTAAAATTAGTATTTTACTCTTTTGACTGTTTGACGTTTTGGCATGAAGTATCAGATGAACACTGGCGATGCAGCACTGATCCTGACTTTAAACACGTATTACTCAATATGTCATATCCCATTAACATACTGGAACACATTTATAGCAAAGCACAAAACAAGGCCCGTAAAAGTACAACCAGGTAGTTGATGATGATGACCGAATCTGGGTTACATGAATAATTAAATGATGTTATGTTCTGAGACAGCAGGATGGATTTAAAAAGTGTCTTAAATGCCTCATCTGTTTCCATTAAGCCACAAATTATCTTTTGACATCTTTCTCTACATAGGAGAACAGTCGCTGATGGGCCATGAATGTAATTGCCCAAGATTAGCTATGAGATGATATAAAGAATAAAAGAACAAACTCAAAATGGCTACAAATATGCAAACTTTATGTCACACACTTATTAATCAGAACCCTGAGAAACGTGTGGAGGTAATCAGCTTAACTAAAGAACATCAAAAGAAAGACTAAAAGTTCAAATGAGGACTGTAAATCTTTTTTTTTTACACTGAAACCCAACTTATAATCGCAGCATTTTTGATTACTCGTGTCCTGTGTACAATGTCATCATAAAAAGATCTTCTGTACGTACACATAATCAAGTTTACGAGATGAGGATCCTAACTGAATGTACAGTGAAGCCATAAATGATCGGGAGCAATAAAGGGGAGTTGTCACACTCAGCACACAAGTAAGGTTCTGAATAAAGCAGTTCCTGAAAGTTGTTTTAGAGAAACAACTTCCTTATCTTTACACAAGGGTCAACTCGTAATGCTGCCAGGAGCCCAGCTGAGTCTCACTCAATGATTTTGGGGCTCAAATTTTATCTGAGGTTTCCAACTTTACACTGAATAAGAGTTTTCTTTTTTCTGTGTTTCATCACATGCCTGTTCCAGCGAGCATCAGCACAGGCCTCACAGATCAGTCACAAGATTAAAAGGAGTGTCTTTTTGAGGCGCTTCTGCTTAACTTTTACCAAGTTAAATATTTTGTCATGGTGAATGGGTCTTTTTTTCCCCCTAAAATCTAAAAGCAAGCAGAAACTTTGTCTGAAAAAAGCCTTTCAAACAGGAGAAAATTCTAGTTAAGACGTTGAAGTTATGGTTATTTCATCAGAGTGAAAATAATTCAGTTAGATCTTAAAGTCTGTGAGCTAAAGCTGATGGACATAAGGAACAACATAAAAAGAGAAAAAGTGGAATTTTCACATTTTGTTCTGACTCCGTCACTCCTCTCCCACCTTTCCCTCACCTGAGATGACAGCATCTCCGTTGAGGAACATGCTGATTCCCAGCAGCATGAGGATGCCAAGGACCAGGATGTAGGGCCTCCGCCTGCCCCACGGCGAGTGGCAGTAGTCGCTGGCCGAGCCGATGATGGGTTGGAGCAGGAAGCCCAGGATGGGGCTGATCAGCCACACCAGGCTGTACAGACTGCGAGGCAGGCCCACGCTCAGCAGCACCGGCGTGACGAAGGCTGCCTCCACGGCGTAGCAGAACTCCCTCCCGAACATCACCAGGCTGTGGAGGATGAGGCGACCCCGAGAGCACCTGGGAGGCTCCACGGCTCCAAACACAGCGTTGTCCCCACTGTCCAGGTAATCCTCTTTGGAGCCAGAGTAGTCCGTTATGTACTGGTGCAATGACGTGCTGATGTGTTTGCCCGGCTCTGACAGCGCGTAGGACTGGGGCCTCGCAGTCTGGTCCCCAGACAACAGGGTCATAGTGGAGCGCAGGGACAGGAGGGTGGAACTAGAAGGGGAGGATGAGATGAAAGTTTGAAGGAAAATAGTTGGAACGAGTCAAAAACTGAGAGTATGGTCTCCCTCAGTCAGCTAGGTGGAGATTAAATGGCCAAACACCAAATCCATGCAGTGGTGCTCGGCTCAACTAATCCTCTCCTCTACTGCATAGCTGAGCAACAACTCCAAGATCCAGTCAGCATTTATTTAAGGAGCGAAAGACTGCTCTGTGGACTGAGCACAGCAGAATGGGACTTAAAGAGGGAGGAGAGGAAAAAAGTGGGTGTATGTGCAGGATTATGGTGTGTCGTTTCGCCCCTCTTGTAGTGTCTGAAGTAGTAAACACACCCGAGCAGGTCATGTGAGTGTGTTTGGGATAGTGTGCTTGTAAGAGTGATTCAAGAAAAACTGAAATTCAAAGAAACTACTTATTTTCAACACATTCCTCTGACAGCACGTGAGGCTTTATGCTTTCAGACGTCAGTTTATTAAAGTTAACTCAGAGTGAGTTGACACTATTCAGCATTTTACCCACAAAGCCTCTGATTTAGAAATGGGATTTCAGGATGGAGGCCAGCCTTTGCAGTGGGAACCAAATATGAAATCTGTGGAAAGCAATGACTTCAAAGTGCTGTGAATTCTTAAAAGCAGATCTCACAAATCTTCTTAAAATAGGCACAGACTGTTTAACAATTAATTGGTGAAACTAAAGAGAGCATGAATGACATGCTAGCAACACATAAATGCTGGTTTATTTTTCTATTTTTGTGGTGAATGCATGAATTCACTCACTGGAAGAGGACATAAAAAACACACGACCCAAGCTGTGATCAAATAGAGGCATTATTAAGAGTTTTAAGTAACTTCTATTTATTGTTATTTAATAACAATAATAATAATTTATTGACAATTTTAAATGTAATTAGCCTGTTAAGTATTATGTCCTGCTATTTAATACAGTCTATTATATTTATATGAATATTTAATTTGTTAACTTGAAAAATGAATAGACAATTTGCTAAGAAATAATAATGGATAATTCCAGAGACATAGTGGCACCTAGAAATGCATGTTTTCATGTATCAAATCAGCTGATATTTGATATATAGGCACCGAATATCAACTCATCAGCCAATAAAAAGGGATTTACTTTATGGGTAATTCAGTGGAGTCCTGAACCCAACTCTGAGAACCACCGTTCACGGGGGATATACTTTGGCAGTTCCTGAAAACTATCTGATCCCACTGGACCAAAACGAACCAGCTTCAGACACATCAGCCATATCAAAATCAAAGAGAAAGCATATATATTAAATCTGTAATGTACACAGTTCATGGACAATATAAGATTTCAAAATCAAAAGAAGTATTTAAATTATTCTGTAAAGTTATTTCTTGGCAGCCTAGAACCTTCACTTTTTTATTAATTGAGATCCAAAAGAGAAAGGAAAAAGAAATTATAAGCTACTCACTTTGCCAGAAAGTGACTTGGCCTCAAACCTGTCAGCCAAATTTGGATGTCTGCTTTATGTAACGCTGCTGCAAGAAGTCTAAAAATATGGGATGTTTTTATTCATACCATATTGGGTGTGAAAACATGTTGCACTAGTCTGAACATTTTGTAAGACAGTTTGTAGTTTTAAATATATATATTTTTAAATTATTTTACTAATTTTATGAAGAGACTGTAACCTCCTCTGTCTTTTAATCAGCTTGAACCACGTTACATGAACCACTTCTCTTCCCATTAAAGGGCCTCAAAAAAGCCACTCTTAAACCTTCTTCTGTTCCCAAAACATAGAAAAAAAAGTTCCTAAAACTTTACAATTATCCAGTTTCTGAGAAATTACACACTCAGGCACGAGGTACAGTGTCACCCTGCAGCAAATATTTACATAGAGTTCCTTGTAATGAAGTATTTTTTACTCTGTAGGATGTTTTTAACCAGTCGTCTGAACATTTATGCGACCAACCTTTGGACATTCAGAGCTGGACGCACGTGTGCAAAAATATTCTCCAAACAAAGCTTGAAAAAGTTTGTATTGTTTGCAACACAAACGCCTCAAGAAAAGCTCTTCATCGTAACTGAAGGCAACATGTGAGCTTCTGATTAAAGAGGGGTAGAGCTGATGTGAAGCTGCATGATGCAACAACTAATTTTGAAAGTACTCCTGCATCTTCATCTCAGCAGGGTTGGACAAAGTCGAAGCATCCCTCCCCAAACAATTAGTAAATAATCTTAAGGCATTAATTAATATTGTATACTAAGATGCTTTAAAATGCATAAAATGCTGCAAATAGACATGAGTGGTGCTCAGCGTTGGGAGGGTTACTTTGAAAAGGGAATTAGATACGACTACATTTGAAACAAAAGTTACTTTACACAAGTAATGTAACTAATTACATTCAGTTAATATTCAACAGAACTAAAAAGTAACTATTTTAAACGGTGCTAATAACCACTTACAAATGTTTAAATTTGACAGTGATAAACTGACAGTACTCAACACTATCAAAGATATTTATTATTAAATTATTATTAGAAAGAAGTGTTGGAGCAACAAAAGCAAGACTCAGCTTTGACCCCCCGCAACAGAAGGTCCTTGGTAGAAAAAAACCCCAATAAATATTGTGTAGAAGATTAAAAAAGCAACAAAATAAAGATTAATTGACATATAGCTTAGCTTTCTTATAGAAATGTAATGCAAATTGTAATCGTGGATATTTTAGAAGCAGCTGTAGTTTGCATTACATATTTTCCCGTGTAACTGTAACAGATTACAGTAAGGTTTATTTTGTAATTAAATTTGGCAACTTTGCTACACGTAACTAGTTACTCCCAACCCTGGTGGTACTGCATTTTGATATTATGCATATAAGCAGTTTAATTAATGCTTTTAATAAAATATATCATCTTTGTAATTTAAGGGTTTAGGGTTGGTAGAGCTTCCAATCAGGGGGATATTTATAGTTGGTTTGGTAGTTAAATAGCATAGTTCTGATCTCTTGAATGTGTGTTTTGTAGAAACTGAGGTAGTTCAGTTGTTCCTTTCCACAGAACCCCAATCAGGATGATCTGAAGTCTTCTTTTATGTACCATTTTTATATCCTGTTGGATATTTTAAATACAGCTGTGAACAGAAATGAAACCCATTTCTAATTTTTTTGCACAAACATCACCTTAACTGCTTCTGAAAATGTCTTTTAACCTGTTATTTAAAAAGAAATTTCATGATCTGTGTTTGTTCATGTATAATGGTGAGAAAATACAAGAGAAAATCCTACATTTCAGTAAGTTGTTAGATCAGAAGACAGACACCTTCTTTGCTTTAGGCTGATTAAGCTCATCACAGCATCAGCATGACCAGAAATGAAACATATTCACATTCCCATATTTAAATAATAAAGTCAGATCAATTCATTCAGATTAAACACTTGTCTGGCCTAATTAAACTGGTCAGTTCATTGCTCAAGCAAAAACTGACAGATCCTGAGCCACTCAGATTGAAGAGTTTAAATTAACGCTCAGCTTTTGATTGCTTTCATGAATAATGAAGTCGGTCTTTGATGATTCTCAGTCTGACTGTAAAGCTGACCTCAAAACCCAAACAAACAAAACTCTCCATAATGAGCTCTGAAGAGAGATCATTTCTGCTGAGAACTAAGTTGTTACCCTGATCGCACAGATCCTCACACACAGCATAAACTGTGTAAACACACTAACTTTACACACGACCAAAAGAAGTAATACAGTGCAGAGCAAAAAAAAGGAAAAAAGGACAGATAACTCACATCAGATTGGCTAAAGCCCTAAAACATTATTTGCACTAAATTAATGAAAAGACTTCATGCTGAGAGTGAGGATATGTTGTGCTCAGGACATGACATTAAAGAGTAAAAGCTCCAATAAAAAGGAGATTTCTTGCAGCTACAGACAATCTTCAGGCAGTCCTGAATCTGCAGCCAGACAGAAATAATTTGAAGTGTGGATTTAGGAGCCTGTGAGTGTTATGGACAATACTGAGCGTATCGTGTATGATGCTGAGCTGTAAGGGCAAAGGTGACAGGGAGACCAGCCATCATATTTGTGTTGGGTAGAACAGTGGGGCTGTAAATCGTTGTATGATCATAACTCGTATAACTTTTTTTAAATCATTATTTTGTGTTTAGGATTGAAAAGATAGACAAGGTGTAGATAGTGTCAAACTGAGATGATATCAGTGATCAATATGAATATATGTGTGGATGTTGAAGGAAATGGACCAAAGATAAAATGTAATGAGCTCCAATCATAGCAGATGATGTTACAGTGCTGATATTGACAATTTTGAATCCATTGTTAAATTTCCCATGAAACAGTTTAGAGAAAGTCAATAGATTTTAAAAACACGCTTCAATCAATAATAAAAAAAAACACTTTGACTGGAGAAAACCAATAGAAGAGCCTCTTATTAGAAAAGTACTGCAGTGATTAAAATATTTCAACCGGAATAAAGTTATTTAACTCTTACTGAAAAACTGAGAGGCACGTTTCTCATACTGGGGGGCTGAACAGACGCGTGGCCTTAAAAACAAGGCTGATAAAATCAAGGCTTCACTTTGTTGAGGTGCAAAATGATTGGACTCTGGAGCTATAAGAGAGATTACGTAGTCTGATGAGTCCAGATGAAACCTGTTTCAGACTGACAGGCACACCAAGGGAAGAAGCAGCTGAAGATGAAGACCTGAACGAGCCTGTGGGGGTAGTATTATAATGTGGAGTTGCCTCAGTTACTAAGGTCTTGGCTCAGCGGCATTAGGAGCCCAAAAGATGAGTTCAGCTGACTACATGAATACAGAATGATCAGTTTTTTTACATATTTTTTTTCTCATATTAAATTTTTGTTCTGATATCACTGGCCTGTTTTTTTTTTCTTTTGGAATGTCAATCATCAGTTTCATTTAGTTCAAATTGGATAGAGTGATTCAGGGAACATGAGACAACATTTTCACAAACTGGCCTTGACGATAACAGAAAACTAGAGGTCTGATGGGAACAGAAGTTGAAGCTGGAAATGAACTAACATTGTTTGATGTTTTAAGTCCCGCCCCCTCCACATAAATGACATTGCTGTTCATGCATAAAGATACACTTAAGAGACATTTTTTTTAGGTGATGACTTTTCTTGATTCACCCTGCAGCAGTATGTTCAAATGTCCATTTGTCTAATACAAGAATTAAACCATAATTAGCTTTTCACGCTTAAAAGAAAAGTCACGTGTCATGGTGTGTGGATTTAATTAAGTCTATATATTGGTGTGTAGCCTATATATTTTATATAGTGCAGAACAATAGGTAATTATTACTAGCAGTTTGGCTCACCTTTAAATTACAACCTTAAATACAGGCTGTAATTACCTAACAGCCCCCTGCCTAGAAAATGATCATGCAAGAACAGAAAGCACTCACAAACCATGAGATCACAAGGCCTCTTTTGTGGTCGGCTCTCAAACCTAATCAAGTGATGCATGTGATCCTTGAGGGAGGGATGCTAATCCAAAAACAAAGAGCAGGAAACTGCTGCTCAATGAAAGCTTGAAAACCTTCATATGAAAGATAACAGAAGCATGAGACGTCACCTGCTTACCCAGGCATCCACGAACATCAAATGGGAGGGCATGCTGATACGGTGCACCCGTACGGCAAGCCATTTCTGTATTTATTCAATGTCCTTGATATCAGGTGTCATTTCCTTTTATTAGTTTGTGACCAGACTGCACTAGTTGGACTTCTGGTTGCACTAGTTCATCATCTCGATGCATAAGTTGAACAAACACTTTAATTAGTGACACTTGCCAATTAATGGCCAACCTAGTAGTGCAGAAGTCCTACTAGTCAGCCAAAGTGCCACATGGATCTCAATTTGTTAGCTTTTTATTGCACTAGTGGCCTACTGGACTAAACCCATAAACAACTGTATAATACTAGTTAACTATTTATATATTTTCCTAACCTTCTTACCCATGCAGGATCATGGGGAGTTGGTGCCTATCTCCAGCAGTCTTTGGACCAGGGGTCAGGTACATCCTGGACAGGCCGCCGGTCCATCACAGGTCCACACAGAGACGAATGAGACAGACAACCATTCGCACTCCCACTACGAGTTAACTAGTAATCATCAAACTCTCAACCATGTTACTAGTCAACATACATTGTGCCTACTAGTACTAGTGACTGCCAATTGTGTGCACTAATTAAAGAGCGCAATTTAAAAAAAATACTCAATTAGTAACCAGCTAACAAGTCAATTACTAAAACCTAAAATGCTCACTAGTTGAGTAGTTAAAATCTTTTTGACTTTACTTTTAAAACTAAAGGCAAAAAAGGTTCATTATATAACTAGTATGCCTAAAATATTTACTAATACTACTAAAATCCAGATTAGTTGAACAAGTTGAACTGTGTGTCTAATTTTGGCCTTTCTGGTTAAGTAGTAAAATCTAGTTGATTAATCAAAGCTAGTTCACTAGTATGCCATAAATGTTCACAAATTAACCTGAAAAACCCCAAAAAGTTGACACTAACTAATTTTGATGTTATAATAACCTCAAAATACTTAATCAACTAGTTAAAGCTTTTTTGACCCGACTAGTGCAACTAAAAATGTCTGTTTGATAAATAGTGCATCTCAAACCAGTAAGGTCCAAAATAAGTACTAGTTGGCGTGGTTATATGGCAAGCTATTTGTGGATTTATGTTTTTATGATCATCCTTCTGTCATCGGCCTGCCTGGCTCTGTCAGAGCAACTCAAATTAAAGATAATCTGTCTTTAGAAAGTCAACAACAATTTCCTATTTTTAAACTAAAGAAATAAACAAACAGGTCGTGTGCTTCCGAGCTGATGAGCGCTACGAGAGCCTGAAAGCAACGCAGAAGTAAGGTGAAGATTTTTTACACGCTTTAAGGTTTTCATTTCAGAAAACAGAATTGGGAATTTAATCAGCTGAGAAGTTCGTGCTGATGTTTGGTTATTACTGCAGCACCATCTGGGGAGTGTTTTTTTTTTTAGTCAGGGATAATCCTGAGCATGCAGCCACTGGTGGAAACTTCAGCAACAAGAAGAGCCTCAGGTGATAAAACAGATGAGATGCATTAAATAACTTGACTAAAAATAGAGAATTAATTTGTCCCCATGTTTACAGCACGTTGAGGTCAAACTAATCTTGCCTTTTTTTTGTTGTTTTAAAGTGGATCTGAAATATTTGCACACCCCTTTAAACTGAACCCCATCTGAGGTTTGTCCCATGTCTTCTCGGTCAGTCGTTCTGTGCTCAGCCTCACGTGGTGAAAGTCAGATGTCTGGAATCACAGCGCACATTCCTCACATACCTGTGAGCCTTAAAGCCCTGTGGTGCGGTTACAGTAAGAAGACATTTAGTAATACCAGTGAAAGCTAGACGGGTGAGGAGAGGTGAGAAGTGCAGTAATGCCAGACCGTGCAGCTCAATAATAAAGGGAAAGGGCAAATTGCATGTTTGGTCAATATGAAGTCAGACAGATGGTGTTCTGTATTGTTGCATCCACAGGTTGCTTGGTGACAAGATGATAACCCATGATCATGTTCGGAAAATGACACACATACACGTCCCCAGGGGGCTGGACATTAATCATCTTGTGAAGAAAATAGTTTCCTTTTTCTCTTCACTAGAAACTCGCTCTAATGGTCGCACTGCCCCTGAAAAGAAATGCTTCTGCTCAGTTTTTTTTTTTTTTTCAGTTTCCATTTCCTCTGATCCGAATAACACTTATTCAACTTTTCCTGCTTTTTTTTTTTTTTTTTTTTGGTACATCTAAGCAACAGATATTTTAGATTGGTGTAGAATAAAATGAAAGCTGTATTTCTAACTTTCTGGCTTTCTAAAAGTTTTTTTTAAAGGGTTTTTTTTTTTCAGCTTTGTTCAAAGCATCAAATACATACATTTCCTAATACAGACATCCATCTAAAAACAAAGTTTTGTGGCCTGAAAGATGCTTAATACCAGCCTCAAACAGCTGAAAAATAAATAAAAACGTTTGAATAATAAGCTATGATCTGAACTGTATCCTGTTACAAGCCATCATATCGTTCGAAAGTCATTTCAGCTTAAATTTCTTTTCACACCAAAGGCAAGAAATAGTGTCTGGATATCTGAGGTCGATGCCTCAAAACATTTTCTGACCAAACCTAGACCTCAAAACTGAAAAAAAAAAAAACTACTTCATGAACTCCAATCTCCAACTGGGCCTGAATGGTAGCTTGGTTTGGTTGGAGATATTTAAAGGGTTTTTCTGGGGCAGGAAGATGCAAGTCATGATGAAAGAGTCAGAAAAGTCATCGCTACGGCTTTGTACAGAAGTATCTGGTTAAAGAGGAGAGACCTAAGTCCAACTAGTCTAGCTTGATGGATCAGAAACATTTAACAAAGAACTACAAATCAGCAAAATTAAGATTTAATAGGTAAAAAGCTCGCACAGAGCAGTAATCATTATAAGTAAAACTAATTTTAAATCATTTGTTCAAATGATTTGCAAAGATATACAAAACAGTTTAGATATTAATGTGGTTTTAAGTTTCAGTCTAATCCCTGGCCCAAACATTAGAAATTTAATCAGATATTGACTTCTTTAATATTTAATTTCTATGAGCAGGACTGAAGAGAGAGGCGAAGAAAACAGCAGCAGGGTGAAGGAGAAGCAGAGATGGATGAGACAATAAGTTCTGGACAGATCAGAAAATAGAGAACACACAAAAGGGGCTTCAAAGTTCAAGGAGAACCTGTGTCACACAAAAGCAGCAAAGACTCCAAAAGACAAAGACAAGAAAAATAAAATGTTCCCAGCTGTCATCCTTCTCAAGGCTCAGATTTGTTCTTAGTGTTTTTTTTTTCCTGTTGCTAACAATACAGTGATAAAGGTGAAGAACAACTCAGAACTGTAATAGGGATGGGCAGCGAATTTCAGATATTCGAACAATTCAAACTGAGGCCATCACAATCGTCTTTTCGTTCCTTTTTTTACGCTGGCACCTGGTAGTGTGTTGACAATGGCTTTTCAGTCGAGATGCTTTTTCTTTTTTGACACAACACCTACCACTCCAAATAAAAATAAATTAAAAAAAGTAGTGTCTTTCTGCTGTTGTAGAGTATTTTGAAAGGATGGTAAAGTGGAAACTCTGGTCTTTTTATTTATTTTTTTAGCTAGAAAAACCACAAAACAGACAACAATCCTAAATCATATTTACAATCATTAAGATGCTTTTTCTGCTTTTAAACATGTTTGCTGTTGGGTTGACCCTTTTGTTGTAATAAAGTTGGTTACTGCAGGTTGGTGGTCTTATTTTTGAGGAGGGGAGGGGCCTTAGATGGGACTGGGGGAAACAGGATGGGGTGGGAAGGTTACGGTGAATATTTAAAGAAAAGGTTTTTTTTTGCTTAAAATGCAGTCCTGTACAATGTTGTTGTTTTTTAATCTTGCAACTTGTGTATTTTTTTTTACTCCTAAATAGAAAAAAATGGTCCAACTATACAGTAGTTAAAATTTTAGATTTAAATTTTCAATATTTTTAAGAAGGCCCCAGTGTTTCAAAAGCCTAACAATAGGCTTGATGTGGACATGGTGTCAATGAGGGCTATTGTTAGGCTTTTGAAACATCGGAGATTTACAGCATTCTTATTGTAGCGTATTTTTATTTCAAACCTGATTAGTCCACATTTGCTCCTTGTTGAGGTTTTTAAGATTGTACCTAATATTTATTTTGCCCGTTGAATGAGTTTTATTATTTCAGGAAATCTTTTTTTTCGTCCTTTAAAAGAAAAAAACAAAGCTTCAATGTGGACATTGAACTCCTTTCATGCATGACTGCACCAACCTTGCGTGAGCATCCACAAACAGTCGTTAGAACATCAAATGTTTAATCCTTGTGACTTCTCACTCGCAGCTCTTTTTTTCTTGCCTTTCTTTGGTCTTTTCTGTCAGGTCTTGCCAACGCAAATTGCTTCTCTGAAGCGTGAAATTTACCTCTGAAGACGCGTAGGTAAAAAATTATTGGAAGACTTTTGATAATCAAAGGGGGAAATCATTTCTTAAAGTTGCAGAAGTTGCAAAACTACACAGATCAGCCATAGGATTAGGATTTGCAGCATCTTATTGAGTATCTTTAGGCATGAACTCCACCAAAAACAAAGTCAGCTGTAGTATCTGACACTAACACGTCAACTGATTCTTTAAGAGCTTTATATTGTGAGGTGGGGCTTGTTTGTCTGAACCCCCCCCCAGATACCTGACTGAATGGAGATCTGGAGAACTTGGAAGCCAAACCGCCCCCTAAAACAGTTTGTTGTGCAACTAAAACCACTTCCCAGCCCATTTTTTTGTGCAGTGCGTTAAGGCACATAACCCTACTGTTAGAGGCTCTCACGAGAGTATTGTTTCTGTAAAAGAGTGGTCAACAGCTGTGTTTAGGCAGGTGGTTTGTTTCTAACAGCGTAACGTGAATGGCCCCTAATCAAACAAGACCGCCTTCATCTGCCGCTCTGTGGTCCAGTTGTGATGCTCAGAGTGCGAGCCCCATTTGAGATCTGTGCCTACTCAGTCCCCGTCCACAACAAAACTGATTCACTGTTTGTTCTGACACCGGCACGAACTTTGTCACCAATTTGAGCTATGACAGCTTTTTTTTTTTTTTTTATTGCATCAGAAAACACGTCAGTTTTTCCACTGCACAAGCATCAGTGAGCCTTGGTGTTGGATGACCAGTCTTCCTTCTTTGGACCACGGCCGCTAGAGAGACCGCAAATATCCCACAAATATTCTATGACACAAATGTCAATCCATAATTTTGTTGAAGTGACAAAGCTTTGGATACTCTTCCTGCTTTTAAAACTTCTAGAAAAAAAAAAAAAAAAGCTCACATGCCGCCTAATATACCCAAACACAGACAGGCTCTACCGTAAGAAAGCAATTGATGTTGTTTACTTCGTCTGTCAGTGGTCATATTGTTACGGCTGATCAGAACAAGTCTCCTGTGGGGCTCCAGCACTGAACATCGGAGCTTTAAAAGCACAGACTATAATGAGAATGCTTGGCAAGATTGTCCAGTGCTCCTCTCTGTGAATTATTATTCTTCCCCTCTTTTTAATGCTTTTCTTTCCATTATTAATGTTGTTCTGTTTTTCATCAACAAAATAAATAAATAAATAAAAGTTATTCCCTTTTAAAGTGACCTCTAACATGATTTAAAAACTTGGTAATCACTGCAGTAAGTCGGTTTTTGCAATAAACCAAAACACCACTAAAATGATCTGACATAATACAAAGAAAGGTGACAGTCCTGTTTAGGTTTCTCTAATTAAGCTACAAAAGAGTTTCATAGTTTTGTTGTTTTTATTTGGACAATTTCAAGTTTCTGGTCTCGAATAACAGAAATCCAATTATGAAATTTAATTGCAGTTCATTAGCTCAGAGAGTGATTTGATTAAAACCGTCATCAGTCAAAACAAATGAAAAGTACCAACAACAGAAAACTAATATTCAAATGAGTGCACAAAGAAAGTCTAAATCCACGAAATGGTAAAACATTTGATGAACATGGCTCTACTGGGATCATTACAAGCCTTCAAAACTAAATCACTTCTGTTATAAAGGACAGAAACCATTTTCCATTACAAGTTCACAGGATTTTTAATAGCTCACAGCAATATCAACACTGTTTTATACAGTATATATATCATTTACGGAACAAATACTAACCCAGAAAAGAAAAGAAATAACTGAAGTAATTATCCAACTCTCTGAATCTGTACAAAAAACTGTTTAGATGCTTTTAAAGCCTCACAGTTTAGCAGGACGGACGGTGTGTGTTGCTGCAGGCCTGTTGATTCTGAGTGAAATGTCACACAAACCTACTGAAAAGCCTCATGTCATGCACCTTAAAAATGACCTGTCACCAAGTGGTTATTTAGACAATAATGAATATTACAGGGTGGACTTTAGGCATTAGGATGACAACCTCAGAGACTCAACAACGAGTCGATTTACTTATATTTGTGATGCACGATGATCTTTCAGCTTTTGTTGCAACACAAACCTCTTTTGGCAGGGTTTTACCGTGAGCAGCATACGAGTACCCATCAGGATGGTGTGATTTAAAGAGTAGCTGAGCTTTCCTAAATTATTTCACATAAGCTTACACAAAAGGCAGCGGAGGCAATAAAAAAGGTGCCGCAGCTGATGAATTAAGCTTTTACAATCAAAAAAGAAACCTGAAATGTAACCTGAGGAAGCGGAGGATGACCTTTAGCCCCACCAACATCAGAAGTGTGTTTTTACTAAGTTCTTCTGTCTGAAACAATGGATGCAAATGTATTAGATACAGAAGTATTTGATGTTTTTTAATTTGACTTTCTAACTCAAAAGGGAAAAAGGACACACTTCCTTAATTTTCTTTAGATTCTTGCAATCAATATACATGATTAGAAAGGTGAATCTCATTATTAAATTACTAAAACCAGCTCTGCATTTATCTGTAAATTTGTCCCTCAAATATATTGATTTATTTATTCTTTTTTATAGTTTTGCCTTGGCAGCATTACGCTCTACAACCCCGGTCGATAACATCTTGTCTATCTCTGCTGAAGTAAAGCCGTATTCCCGCAGGACCTCGATCGTGTGTTCTCCGACAACAGGATCAGAAGTGAGGCAAGGCTCGGCGGGAGTCCGAGACAGAACCGGAGCCGGCCGGGGGAACTCTTCTCCGCTGGAGTTCTTCATGAAAGAGCATCTTTCCCGGTTGTGAGGGTGCGAGCTCACCTGGTCGAAAGACAACACAGGTGTGACGCAAGCATCAGTCCCATCGAAAGTCTCCGACCAGTCCGCCTGGGTCTTTGAGGCGAAACGCTCTGTGAAGATCCGTCTCAGCTCCGGCCAATCACTGAAGCTCAACTGAGGAGGCAACTCTCCAGCATCTAGCTCCAAGCCTGGGAGGATGGAGGGGGGGAAAAAAACTGATGTAAGCCAATGAAGAAGAAAACATACATTTATTACCTTTATTTAACTAGATAAAAAAAACATTAAGATTAAGATCTCTTTTCCTGAAATATAAATCTGAAAATGACAAAAAAACAGAAAAGTAAAAACATCTGAAAGCAGAGATCAAAAATGAAATTGTCTTTGCTTCAGTAGAAATATGTTGGTGAATATCAAAAGAGCCGCTCATGTTTCATAAAGCATTTTTTCTTTTCCTGTAAATTCTTGTCCATCCACTTCTCTTGTAATAATAATAATAGCTCATTTTATTTATAGGCGCCTTTCAAAACACCCCAGACATCATGAACATAAGAGCATTATGTAACCAAAGTACAACAAGAAAAACAAAACATATAGAACTAAAGGAATACATTATGAAACAGTTTTAAAAGAAATTAAACCAACAAAAGTTGAAAATGATCAGAGTGTGAACAGGTGTGTTTTAAGACAGAGTTTAAAACTGAAGTGAGTCAGGGTTATGGGTCTCAGGCGGAAGTGGATTCCAGATACTGGGGGCACAGGGAGCAGTAAGGTTAATCGAAGATGAAGACCGAGGAGTACAGGTGGGTGCGGTCGTGTGTAAAAGATCAGAAAGAAACTGAGGAACTGAGGAGTGAGACTGTGAGTGACCTTAAAAGTGAGAGGTAGACTTTTATAACCAATGTGAGATTTAATAGGTGGCCACTGATGCTGCGAAAGAGCAGGAATGGAGTGGTTAAAGGAGGAGGGGGGTTCTCGTTATAATACATGCAGTAGAGCTCTGGACTGAGTCAAACTTATGAAGCAACTCTTGTAGAAGAGTCAAAGAGAAGGATGTTACAGTAATCCAGATGTGACGGGATCAGCGTATGGACCAGAGCAGCTGTACTGCTTAGTTTGAGGGATGAGCAGAGGCAGTTAATGGTACAGAGGTGGAAATATGCAGACAGAATTATTTCACTGCTGTCGAGGATGTCACACAGACTCTCAACCTGAGGGGAGGGAAGGACTATTGAGCTGTCAATAATTAAAAACTGTCAGGCGTAGCTAAAGTGTATTTTTGCCTTTGAAGGGTGTGTTTAAAGTGAAAGTTAAGTATTTGCTTCACAGAAAGGAGGTTGTAAGTTATCAAGTCAGCTTGGACCTTTCTGTGTGAGGTTTGGATGTTCTCCCTGTGCATGTGTGGGTTTTCTCTGGTACTTCAGTTTCCTCCCACAGAACAACATCATGCGTGTTAGGTTAACTAGTAATTCTAAATTGCCCTTTAGTGAGTGTTTGAACGTGTGGTTCTGTCACATCACGTGTCTCTGTGTTGGTTCTGTGATTTGCATTTGCTAATTTCAGAAGATTGTTGTTTTTGTTTTTTTGCTTGTTGACTCACTTAACACTGGCCTATGAATCATTCAGCCATTAAATGATTGCTAAATTCAAGTGATAAACCAGTACCTATTTTAAATCTGATCTTTAGGACCTTTTACCAGCAGTCTGTCACAAGAAAAAAACAATTTTCTCTCCATTTTTCTCCATTAGTTCAGTCTATTAAAATTGCCAAGAATAACACAAGTATGAAAAAAAGAAAAAAATAGTATTTTTGGACCAACGATGCAATTCCCAAAGAGCTGTTAGCTGAAAACTTGACATACAGTCGATCAATGGTTCCCAAAGTTGGCGTTGGGACCCCACTATGAGTCATTAAACACTTAGTAGAGGGTCTTGAAAGGATTACCCAAAATCTAATTACATTTTAAAATGATTGCTTTTTTGCAGTTTATCATAATTGTTACAAGAGACAAACATGATAATCATAAATGCAGGGAAAAAAAAAAAGAATATGTAACAATTGTTGATACTTTCTGTTATATTAAAGCTACTATCAATGCTTTTAAACTTTATCTATAGATAGTTGGAGCTGAAAGTGTCAGACAATGTTTTTTGAGTGGGTCAAAAGCTGAAAAGTTTGGGAACGACTTTTAAACGATGATAAACTGAGTTCTCTCTCAGCTCTTGCGTCAGGTCTTTGCTGCAGTTTTACGTGTTTCTTGAAGAAGCCCTACAGTCCTTCTTTTGTCCTTCATTTTGCACAAACTGCACAATAGGCTGTCATGGTGAGGTAAAGGAACTGGACAGAAAATGAATGAAAAATCAGCTAAAGTATATAAAAAAAATTATAATACTAAGAAAAAAAAGGAAAGATTTTCAGAGGATCTAAAGAAATGGCAATCAAGACTAGTTTCAGGTGAAGTCTGGCTCTCTGGAAGCAAGACAAAGTTGATTCAAAGTACTGTACATGCTACAAACCCTTCAGTAGCTGTTCATAGAATTGCGGTTCAATGGCACCCACAGCCATGTATTTTCCGTCCAAAGTCTCATAGGTGTCGTAGAAGGGTGCTCCACCGTCCAACAAGCTCTCTCCTCTACCACGGTTCCACAGACCAATACTCTGAGATTTCCATACAAACGAACCCGTATATGCAGCTCCCTCCACCTGAAGATAACAAAACAGGAGACAATGACAAGGACATTCTTCAATTTCAGCACGTTTCCTGGCACATACATAGGGCTGGTTTAAATGATGAAAAAGGTATCGAGCACAATCAATAAAACATTCCATCCATACAAACGAGCAGACCTGCAAAATCTTCCCAGAGAAGCTAACAGAAATGTATTAAAGGTCTAGCAATCCTTGAAGGAATGTGTATCACCTGCTGCCTTTCATGCCAGAGATTTAAACTAAGATTGATGTTGAGAAGGAACGGAGTGAGATCCTAGGTGATCTGTGCAAGTGTTGAAGATGACTAAGTTACCACCACACCAAACTTTAGCTTGATACCTGTAAAACAGACTGAGTTAAAGCCATGTTTGTGTTGGCTAAGTTTGATTAAAGGTGGCAGCCATCTTAAGTTCGACTGACTCCAAAACTTAATGACTTATTTTTTTTTATTACTTTCTGAATGTTTCACTAAATCTGCCCAGTGGTTCATGAAATATGTTGCTAAAGCTACAGACAAATGACCATAAACACACACAAGAAAGAACCTAAACACCTTTGCTTTTGGTGGTGGGCGATAACACAATGTTCTGCAAGCACACAGTTCAAATGTTTTTTTTATTGTTCAATAAAATAAACAGTACTGAATCCAATTTTTGATTTGTCCTCGTAAAACACTGTGTAGATTCAAGAAAGAAAAAAAGAAATAAAAGTTACTGAAACATGGAAAAGGGAAAAAAACTTGAAAGCATTTGTAAACTTCAGAATGCAGCGTATTCTTTGTCAAGCTGCTGCTTTATGAGGAGAGAAACGACAGAAAAATAGAAGGCCACTCTGTCACTGGGCATGGTTTCAATGCATTCACAATTATTCTGCACCAGCGCCCCCTGCCAAAAAAAAAAAAAAACTCATGCATGAAATACTAGGTCTGTGTGAAAGCTGGGATAACACAGAGAACAAGAACTCTTTTGATGGTCTTTGTTCATGAAAAATGCATTTCTCAACAAGAAAGAAATGAGACAACCCGAACATCAATATGTAAAAAAAAAAAAAGGAATTAATTCAGTTTGCATTCATACGTTCTTGCATCTTCCATACTGTTTATTCCAGCTGACCGTCCATTAAAATACAATTAATATGGCTGCAGGGGGCGTGAAAGCATCATTTCAAACTAATGATAAAATAATGAATACGATGAGAGCCTCAATGCTGCCCTTTCATTCCCTGTAATTATGTTAAATCCTGTCACTCATGGCTAGTTACTCTGCAGCCACTTGTATGTTCCCCCTCTGTGTTCAGTCTACACTTTGAAATGTCTGTGAGGAAAAGGCGACTAGTGTTACAGATTGATGCTCCCGTCAGTGTTCGAACATGAACAGCGAAATAAGGCTTTTCTGGACGCTTGGCTGCAGCAGAAGTTGTACGCCAAATACTTTTATACTGTGACATTTTAACGTGATTTGGCAAAAACAAACAAACAAACAAAAAACGTCTGCATGCTGGAGTTTTGACAGTATCCACCTGGTCCGTGTGGATCCAAGGCGGACTCTTGGCTCAGTTTTGTGAGAAAAACACTTAAAAGCTTCACTACATTCAAAGCCAATCACCAACTGTGTCTGCCCGCTGTAGACTGATGACAAAAACTGGAAGAGAGTTTATTTTAGGAGGAAAGAAAAAACGAAAGTGTTTTTTGTAACACACCATGAGGCAAGTGTTGTTTCTGTGAAGCAGCTGGAGGGCAGACAGGTACAAAAAAACACGATTTGCATGAAATGGAGCCAGATGCATATCCAAAGCTGACACACTGTTTTTTGATATAGTAATGTTAAAAATGATTACAACTCGTGCTTTTTGTCTTTAAAATGCCTCTGAATTCAAACAAATCGTTACCACACATTGTATCAAAACACTGAATTACTTTAACCCTTGGATGCATAAGTGGGGTCAAAAATGACCCCGAGGGTTGTTATTTTTCAAAATCTCTGAAATTAAAAGTTTTTACACTACCATATTACAGGTATTCCTCATAAAACATGTTTGTGACTTGAAGCCATTTGAATTTTTAAATTTTTTTATACATTTTAAGAAATTGCAGTTTTTGTGTCACTACCCCAGTTTTTCATAAGTGGGGTCAAAAATGACCCCAAGCATTTTCTATAGAATCTCAAGGGTTTGCTTTGGGAATCTTTGATTTTTATCAACTGTGACTGTCAGGATACATTTTCTGTCCCATTTACACATCTGATGCCTGCAGTCTCACCACCAGGAGGTCAGTTTGACACAGAAGCATACATGTAAGTATTTTCTTCATTTATCAGCTCCTTGACTTGTCTGTGATAGAGTATCATGTTGGTCAACAAAGTAGATACTAGTTAGCTAACTACAAAAAAATGTAGTAGTAATGTTAGTACTCTGTTAGCTGGCTAACTAAGCTAGCTAACATTACACTAGTTTAGTAAGCCAGCTGATATTACTGTATTTGTTGTGTAGAGACTCACTGTATTCATAATTCCTTGTAACAAAAGCTAACTTGTTAGGTAACCTATTATATGATTACTGAATATTGATTGGTGTGTGTGCGTATGTACACAAATGCATGTCTGTGCCTTTACTTACATATAAAGGCACAGACATTTACTTAGACAGCTCAATGTTGATTTATAGTTTTGTGTGTCATTCAAACATAGTCTGTTTTATGTTTTCTCATCTAGAATATCATGGCTACTTGGAGGCCAGCTAGGATACCTGAAGACCTTGCTCGATATATGATCCTGAACAGATGGGATGAAGAGTCCATCGGTGGGCTTGATTCAGGATCTGACATCTCAAATGTAGAGGATACAGATTATTGTCCACCTGGACATGTCAGGGAACTAACCTGTCCCTGCTGAACAAGATCAGTCGGACACAGAGAAGTCCTCTGAGTCCTCAGAAAAGGAAATGCATTTTGTGTCCAACAGAATGAGTCGCAAGAGCTCTTACTGGGCAGAGTGACCTCTCACTCAGGCTAAAATACCAAGCCATAATTTACTGAGAAGTTGGTCAGGACCTGCACCTGGGTTTAGCACCATCTCTCCAGTAGATGCATTGAAGCTGTTTATCACTGATAGTAATCTGCGACATTTCCTCACAATGCTCTCAAAGGAGCTTGTGACTCCTCACATGAAAAGTCAATTGGAAGGTACCCCAAATCTACCAACCTACATCACTGAAGCAGTGGGAAGGTGTGGAGTAACAAAAGTTGCAAACCAGCAACAGGAGAGAGGCACAGAAAGCCAACAGAAGATAAAAGAGGTGCCAGATGTGTCCAAGAAACAAAAATCGCAAAGCCACCAATTGGTGTTGGAAATGCAGTACCCTAGTGTGTGTAATGGTCACAGCCAAAAGTAAATAGTTTGTGACAACTGCACACAGTAAACAGAAAAATGATGTTTGTGTGGGCACATGTGAGTGAACGGTGTTCTGGTCTCATGTATGTTTATTGTCTTTTTGTCCTCCAGACAGATTTTTGATGTTATTTCTTGTGAAAAAAAATGTTACAAAAAGTTATGAATAAGCAAGTTAAATGTAAAATCAGTGTTTTGTTGACCCAAATATAATAAATATAATACCCTTAAACAAAAATTAAAGACATCTTTTAAATTCATTGCAAAAACCCATAGACTCTAATTGGGGTCATTTTTGACCCCACTCATGGAAGAGTGACGGTATTGGTGGCTCATGCATCCAAGGGTTAAACAGCTTGTAGATTTTTTTTCTACCTCAGAAAAAATAGAGCAGTTGAGATTCTTGTTTCATCCTTCATTTTGTTGAAAAACTTTTGAACCTAATGTACGACACTAAGATGATGAGCTAACTGTCCCCTGTCTCCTTATGAAAAAGAAAATAATTTAAAACGAGAGCAGAATAAATAAAACTGAGAAGGATAAAAATATCTGGATCATTTTGAACTCAGCTGATAATGTCAGAAAACAAGCGACAATTAAATATCAAGTATGTAAAAGGACCCACAGAAAATACTCCAGATTAATGAAGGTAAATGGGGGGAAAATTGTTTCATCAAAAAAGAATTTTGCAAAATATAAACCTGAACAGTGGTGAATGCCTTCATCCTCTGCTTTAAAGCTCCAACATTACCATCAAAAAGCAATTAGTTAAATAACGTCCATGCATGAACAGTTTAAGACTTATGTGATCTCAGTATATTTACACCTGTTCTGATAGCCCGCAGAGTTCAAGTAGTAAGAACTACCACCAAGGAAGAGACAGCATGAAGACCAAGGAACTTTCCACACAGCTTATTACAGTAAGAAGAGTACAGGGTTGGACCATTAAAAAATATCCCAAACCCTGAATGTTCTCGGAACAACATTAAGTTTATTATTACTAAATAAACCACAGGAAACCTGTCAGGAGAACGTCGTCCTCCAGAACTCACAGACTGGACAAGGAGGACACTGAGCAGTGGAACATCCAGGAGGGCAAAGACAGGGCAGCTCTTCTGAAGAGATGGGAGTAAACCTAACACCTCTCATCATGCTAAAAACACCATTCCCATAGTGAGGCATGGTGGTGGCAGCATCATGCTTTGGGGATGTTTCTTTTTTTTTTTTTTTTTTTAAATCAGCACGAACTGACAAACTGGCCAAAGCTGAAGGAAAGATAGACGGAGTGAAAAATCAGGAGAAACTGTTTGAGTCTTCCAGAGATTTGAGGTTGGGACAGAGGTTATGTATGCTCAGGATTTATTTCTTGTTTGTTTCAGAGTAAAAAAATAAAAAATAAATACATTTTTGCACCTCCAAAGTGGTGGTTCAGTTTTTAACAATGAAAATTCAAAGACACACTCCAACCATAATGCCATTGGCAGGTTGTAAGACAACTAAATAAAAAGAATGCCATAGACGCTGAGGACTTCTGTAACTCACTGTAGGTGACATTTTTTTATATGACCAAAAAATTGTTTTCAAATAGATCAGTATAAATCAATAGTATGAAGAGATGTATATTATCTGCCTGCATTTGGAGACATGCTGAGATGCTGTATGTTTCAGTGATGATGGCTCACACAGAGATCATCAACATAAAAATCAATAATGTCATGTTGTGTGCTTCTTTCCTTCTCTTATATAGCATCTGCTACAACGTGTCCTGATATGGCTGTAATATCTTTAATCAATATTTCTATGTGACTCAAGTAAATGTAAAACATGCTGACAGCAATCAGTAGTAAGATGGCTCAGATCACAAAGTTAAAGTCAGGCCTTTTCAGAAAGATTAGAAGATTTTTTTGTCATGCTTGTTGTTTGTTGTGGATGATATCAGACTATAAAGTGGACATTTGCATATAGAAAAAAGACGCAACATCCAATCACAAGCGGGCACTAGAGATGCTTTTTGAAACTGACTGACAAATTACACACTAGGAGCTGTCCACTTGTCATCGGATCACTCAAGACGCATTTTATTAACAAATGTAAACATGGCTAATTACATGTAATCTACCCTGAAACCAAACTGCATCTGGCAGTGTGAAAATTTGGCAATTTGCACCCTGAAGGCAGTCGTTTGTATAAAAAAAAAGAGCCACGATACAGGCTCAAAATAAAATGCAGAGTAGCATGCTGGCGGTTTCATCAGATTTTCCTGCTTTCCAAACTGCTGGAAATGGAATTGAAATAATGACTATAACCTTCATCTTATAGAGAAGACATTGTTGAAGTAGGTAATTCTTCAGTGTTGCTTAGGCCCTCTGAATATGATCTAAATGACTGAGTTTAAGACCCTTGTTGTGAGATGGTAAAAAAACAACTTCAGATTAATCAAGATTTGCTATACAGTAATTCAAGGGATGTCATATTTAACTAGATAAAACAACACAAAGGACAATGACTCAAGAAATTCCTCAGCAAGCAAAACGTTGGTGATAAAACAATATCCACACCTAATAAAAGTATCTAAAAGCCAAATTGAAAGTAGAGTTGGTATAAAACTCAAGGGAGCCTGAGGCTGAACTAAAAGCTGTAGAAAATGGATGAATGTTCAGAGTTGATTTGAAATTGTCATTCATGTGACAGGAATTAATCTGGGATGAGAGACTGCTCCGGAGCCAGGGGGTATCCATGGAGAACGTAACTCACTTTGGGTTTGAAAAGACTGTGTGAAGTAAGGCTAAGTGACCCTGAGGGTAGAATATGAAATTAGCTTATCAATTACATATTATAGAGCTGGTTGATTCCAGGTGCGAACAGCGATATTGTATGTCGCCGGACAGATTGTCAGTTTAAAATGAATCGTTCGCAGCATTAAACCAGGTAATTTGACTCCATTGGCTCCATTCCTTCGAACCATCAACAAAATAAGCGGTTTAGATTAGGAGGTTGAACATAAAGAATTATGACATGAAAGTAATGTCACATCTTTGGAAGATGAAAAATGCCAAAGACAAAAAAAATAAAAGTTCAGCCCTGATGTGTCTCAGATGACAGATCTGAAGCAGATGGTGTGCATTTACTGTCTGTGATTTTGTGCAGCTCATAATAATTCTGACAAAAGAAGTCCTCACCAGCTGTTCCTGCATTATGAGGGAGATCTGCCTTCACTCAAGCTTAGATTTAAGTGTCAGCGCTCCATTTACAGTAAATGAACACGTTTCAGTCCAACGAGACGGTGAATTGGTTCATGACTGCATTTTTCTCCTTGGAATTAAATCCAAGAAAGCAGCTAAAAATACAATTTATGTTGCAGGAAACATAAAACACTTTAACAGGTGGTTTATTTATTTCCACAATTACATATTTACAATCAATCATTTCCTTGGAGCAAAGAATTCCTACAGCACAAGCATACAGAGTTAATTTATTAAAACCTATTCTGCGGCTTTTTGCTTCAGCGTTTCTTTTCCAAGCTAAAATATCTGTAGCTTGTTTGAAGCTGGCCTTAACAAAATAAGGTTACCTGTCAGGGTTTGCTTTCCCAGAATAAGAAAGGTTAGTAAATTAAAAAGTTAAAACCAATTCGTCATTTAAAAAGAAAAAAAATAAATAGAAAATTTGAATTAAAATTAAACTCAAATAAATAAATCAATTAGTTTAATTAAAAGAACTTGGATGGCAGTGAGACTCATGAAGGTTAGAAATGAACTTATTACTTGGCTGGTGATTGACGCCGTTCGTTAAAGCCCGCTGCCCAAAGGCAAAGGTGGACAGTTGTGTTTCTGCCCAGGTCTGTGTGTTCGCAAAACACTCTGCGAAACACTGGACAACCTTTATTAAAGCCTGTAGAAAGTAATCATTGGTTGTACATCTACAGCTGATTAACTTTTGAAGTCAACTCGAATGACAGCGGCTGCCACAGCCAACTCAACTACAAACAACAAAAAATGCCTATAACTCTGTGAGTTTTACAGATATCGAGCTAAAACGTGCCGTGGGAGTTATTCATGACATACACTCTGAGTGCTACATCTTGTGATACTGCATGAGAATGCACATCTGTTTATTTTTAATATTTGAATAAAATGGCTATAAACCTGTCGTCTCTCAGCGTAACATGATTTTAGTCTAAAACTCTAGTGGCAGCGGGGGATGTGCATTCCTTCTTTAATCAGAGCTTTTATTTTTATTTTTCCTCTTTCCAACACTCAAAGGATTGTGTGCACAGTGACACACCAACCAGGTTTCTAAATCTGTGATTCTCAACTGGTGGGTCGTGAGCCAAAAGTGGACTGTGGGCTCATTCTCAGTGGGTCACGAGTCTTTGCCTGGGTAAAAAAAAGTGTTATTAAAAAAAAAAAATCAACATTCTGATTGTTATGTCAGCCTTATGGTAAATGCTTGGATAAGTGAGTGAACTGTTTTAATAAGACATTGTTATTTATTCAGTGGGTGGGTCATCAGCTTGTGCATAGTAATGTATTCCACTATTTCAGGTTCAAACTGCACCATCTTTTTGTTCAATAAATTAGAGAAGTTGAACATTTTACTGGTTATTAAGGGGGTGATGGTGGGTACTAAAGCCAGACCAGTTGAGAACCACTTCACGACCTCTACATAATGAACAGTGTTGTTGTGTGAGTTGTACATGTAAGTGCAGCCAAAATTACAGCCCAATCATCCTCTAACTTAAAGTATTTGGATGTAAGTGGTCTGATAAAGCTGCGGTTACAACTTCAGGTCTTTATCACAGCAGAACAGCAGTTTGGCAATGCAGCGAGTGTCCATAGATTAATATTTAGTTAATCCGCTCAATATTAATAATGCTGTAGATTTGTTTCACCATGCTGAAACTAGTAACGGAAGAAAATGGAAATGACAGAAGCTTTGTTTGGAATTTTGAAAATGTTTAAAAAAAAAAAAAAAAAAAGGAGGAAAACAAAAGATGGAAGTTTGATTATCACCAGAGCTAAAAAGTTTGCAATAATGAGCTGCTAGGACATGACGCAGCTAAAATGATTAAAAGTTCTTTCTTGCCGCACAGACAGACACACACACACACAAACACACAAGCTTACTCCAGTTCCAATCATTGCAATTTAATCTAAAACAACAGTTTTGATTACAAAACACTGAGCTGAGTTTGAATAATACGAGCAGAACAAGCATTCATTCACACATTTTCTACATTTACATTCCATTAAAGCCACTTGGAGGTTATGAACTATAGAAAAACGTAAAGGCACCAGCAGAAGCGTTGGCCCTAATGTGTCTGTGTCTACACCCCCTCCACCATCTATTCACACCACCTTCTGTCTCCCTCCCTCAAAGCCTGCAGGCGAACTTTAAATCACTGCGCCAGCAAATGTCAAAAATGAGTGTCTGCTAAGACGCAATCACAGTTTTGACACCCCTGGTCAAATTTTCTGTTTACGTGAAAAAAAGCCAAGCGAGGAGATGACCTGATTTTTAAAAAAAAGGTGTAGATTTAAGGATGAAACACCTCATTCATTTTAAGCAAGATTACATTTATTTTCCATCTTTTGCACTTTAAAGGTAACAAAAAAAGGACCTAAAGCAAACATTTGTATTTACAGTACTTAATAAGTCCCACTCTGGTGAGGATCCTAACAGTCAGTTAGGCAGAGTTGCACACACGGTTCTCCTGAGAACAATTTGCTGATTTTGATAGCCTGTTCTTAAAGGCTAGAGGTGATACTGTTTTTGCTCGGGTATCTGTGTGTGTTTAATATATTAGCAGGATATCTCATGAATCACTAGATATTAATGACATTCTCAGAAAGTCATTGCTGGATGTACATCTACAAGTGACTAATTTTTCAATCCCAATCAAGATGGCTGCCACAGGTCATTAATATTGGCCAAAAACAGCTATAACTCAGCCAGTGTTACAGATACTGAGCTAAACTTAGGTGCAGTAGTTGCTGATCGATCCTCAACATGTTCTGAGTGCTACCATCTCGGGAGTTTACTAATAACGTCATTTTCAACTCTGTCTCTTCTCAGCGTAAGATGATTTTAGATTAGCATAAAAGGCAAAAGGTCTGGCGATCTGTCAAGATAGGCAAAGCCTTTAATAGATTTGGTAATAGGACTGTAAAGACCGTGACAAAATCATTGGCTGGTGTCTCTTCAGGGAGTGAATTTCTCATTCATCTTTTTTTCTCACCTTAAATGGCCTTCTTGTAAAATTCCTGTACATGTCATGTGCCCTCCTAATCCAGTTTGTTCAGAATGGAGACCTGGCTTTCTCCATTACAGGCTTTTTATAAATAAAACCCCTTTTTATGAAGCCCGCAGGACTTGAACACTTCAATTCTCTGTCTGCCTTCAAAACCAAACATAAAACTTCTTCCTTCAAGAAAACCTTTGTCAATGTCTTTTTTTTTTTTAAGTTTACTTTTATTGTTATGGTGAAGGCGGAACAGCAGTGCGGCGGTTAGCCCCGTCGCCTCACAGCAAGAAGGTCGCAGGTTCACTTACCGGCCTTTCTGTGTGGAGTTTTTATCCACACATGCATGGGTTTCCTCTCACTGACCAAAAACATGTTTGATTGCCAACTTTAAAATGGCCGTTTGTCTTGTTTGTCTCTATGTGTCTCTTTAAAAGGACCTCCGGGTGTCCCCCGCCTCTCGAACAGTGACTGCTGGAGATGGACACTGCCTGCCCCACAATCCCAAAAAGTGGAAAAAGTGGGTAAAAAAAATGGATGTTTGGATAGATGGACATTATGGGAAACATTCAAGAGTCTGAACTTGCCTCAAGTCTGAAGCACTTTGTAACTTTAAGAAAAGTGTTGTACAAATGTTACTATTATTTCTTAATCTCTTGCTTATGAAGGCCATCCTCTATTCATTGTCACTTCTTTCACAGCCGGTGCAGTGTTTGTTTCCAGATTTTGCTGCCAGATAACTGAAAACATTTTTCCGTCTACAGATGAAATGTCCCTTAAGCCATCATCCAAGAGCACCAAAAATAATATGTTGCTGCAGTTGCTGTTTGTCTTTTTTGTTTTTTTGGAACCAAACATAATTACTCATGGTCAGCCAAATGTTCAGTCCACAGGACTTGGGTTCAGAATGCACCTCATGTTCAGCTGTTCGAATAAAAACTTAAATTATGGAGTGAGAACGGCATACAGCCAACTGACCCCCCACACCATGAAGCTCCGAGTCACTGTGACACGGCTGTGAAGGAAATAAAAGGACTGCACATGTGGGTGTTCACATTAGACTTACCTGTAAATTCAATGCTGAAGCTGTTCACATGAAGGGAGCAAGCAGACGGAGCTTCATTAGGAAGCTTATGTCCTTCCACATTTGCAGCGCAAGATGCTGGATCTCTTTTTTTAAGTCTGTGCTGGAGAGACTGACTTTATTAACAGCCATCTGTTGAGACTACAGCATCCGAGCCAAACAAACTAAACAATCAGAGGAAAAGGAAAAAAAAAGGCTGTATCTGTGCTGGAGACTTTTTTTTTTTCCCCTCGAGAAAAGGAGAGGGCAACAGAAATGGGCACACATATAGACCATCATCTATTATACAATACATACATCTGCAAAAATACAGTCTGGGAAAGGCTTCATCTATTTTGCTTATATGGCAACTTGTCGTTAAAATGTGTTGCAAATTTGTAGACGATTGCTTTGTACAAATATTCTCCTGAACAGACTTGTCAAAGAACCTTTTCAAGGCTATTATTTTTTTTTAATAATTACTAACTTGTAACAATTGGAGTGGTTGGTAGACATAAAACAATCCTTTTTTTGACCACATTAAATGTACTGCCTGTTAAACTAACATTTTTGTCAAAAGCTTACATACAGTCATCATGGGCAGGAATCTCATCTTAATTTGGGGTTTTTATTGCTTGATTTGAACTTCTCTATTCCCAGGGTGGAATGATTATACAACATTCAACTTCAGTGGTTTGTAAAAAACAAGAACTGGGAGATAAAGTTTGAATTTACTGAGGATTTCCTTTAATCTACACAGGCTCAAAACTATAAATAGCTCAATCTTTGTCTCGTCTGACCATAAAACCTTCCTCCAAAAGACATTTGACTTGTGGGCGGCTGCAAATTTCAGTCCATGATGAAGTAAAACTCACTTCACTGTAGACAGTCACACTGGTGTTCCAGCAGTTTCCAGTCCTTGGCAGGATTGAGCCTTCGTGGTTCCAGAGTACCTGAGCATCCTAATGAGTCTTGGTCAATCTAATAGGTCAGGGGTAGCCAATTCTGGTCCTCAGGTCCACTATCCTGCATGTGTTACTTGTTTCTCTGCTCCAACACACCTGATTCAGTGGTTAAATCACCTCTTCCTGTTCTCCAGAAGCCTGTTAATCACCCATTGATTCAAATTAGGTGTGTTGGAGCAGAGAAACAAGTAAAACATGCAGGATAGTGGCCCTTGAGGACCAGGATTGGACACCACTGTAATAAGTGCTGTAAAACAAATCCTTTTAATGATGACAACGAGAAGCTACCGGCTGCAGACAATCATGATCACTAATGAGAACAGGCCTTGTCAAGTTAAGCATTTTAGAACCTTCAGCGCGACGTTTTAAACGAGTTAGTTGATTAATATATTATATTATAATATCCATTCGAGCCTGTATGTATAATGTTAACCCTGTGTGGATTACAGAAAGTTCTCGTGCACCCAATTTTTGTTTTTAAAAATCATTTAAGTTCTATGTTGAATTTTTCCACCCTGGAAAAAGAACAGTTCAAAACAATCAAAAATACAAACAAATTAAAATTACATTCATGCCCATGATGAGTGGCTGGAAGAAATTTGACCACAATTAAAAACATCAACTCTTGGATGAAATTCTAAAATCTAGAGTCATATTTTTCTCCCTCTTTTTTTTAAACAATACAGTGCAATACACTGATGAACAGAGCAGAGTTAGTTAGACTTCTTCAGCTCCACAGCATTAAAGAATGGTAAAAGAGGTCGTCCCTGCCTAAAGCCAAAACATCTTATAATTGCAATCATTTTCAGTGCCACAACAAGACGCTTCTTTAGAGTGAAGTATATAACTACCTGCTTTTATTGGTTTCTTATTATCAATTCTTACTCATCTTCATTAACAAGATAGCCTACTGCAAACTCGTTTTTTTCAAAACACAATTTTCTATACCAGTTCTTCATTTTATTACAAGTGATGACTTTAAATGAGCTCAATGAACTGTTGAAGGTATCAACGTTTGTGACCCATTGTTTGCATGCCACAGCTTATTTGTGCTGCCATGCGACACCATAGTTTTTTGGCATGCTGTATCAAAGAGAAAGCTTGAAAATTAATTAATCAAACCAGCGGTAAACTTTGTGAAACACACACACACATACACACACGGCTCTCTTGAGATGTCTCCAAGGAAGGGCATGTGCTGTGCAGCATAATACTAATGGGATGCAAAAAAAAAAAAAAAAAAAAGAATAGCAGCCTTCATGGCAAAGAATCAAAAACAAATTATAAATAAAGAGCCATGGGAATTAGTTAAAGAGCCAACAGGCTGCAAAAACTCCATACATAACAAGATGTGTCTGATCTCCTGAGTAAACACAACCTTCGTTCCACATTACCCTACTTAACCTGATTTAAGTTTAATTTAATTCTCCAAGGCAGCTAACATCAGCCAAACATTTCCCTGAAAAAAAAAGTAATAAGATAAAATGAAAAAGTCAGTACAGCGTGTTGGATGAACACTTTAAAAAGGGACACAAACATGTAACACATGTCACTTCCCAGCCAGTGAAAACAAACGTTTGCCGTCTCCTGGAACCGGAGCAGCTAATACAGAATATCTGCCGACAAACCGAGTTAAAATCACGTCTCGTCTCCTGAACGACTGCCGTTTGTTCCAATCAGCGCGAACAGAGATCCGCAGCACAGCAGCACGACAGGCTTCACAAACGGTGCCTCGTCTCAAATTTACCTGACAGAAACATGCACAAGATGAACAGGAAGCAGCGCTGCTCGTCTATGTCAAAGATCATTTAGAGACAGATGAGGATACAGCCTCTCTGGCTGCAGTTTTACGACAAATGCCTCTTCAAATACAGGAAATGCGTGAGAATCCTTAGAGAAGTGCATTTAAATTTTAGAAATTTTGAACAAAATGGCAACGAGGTCGCGCCCACAGCTGAGGACAAGAGATGCACCAAAGTGATGTATTTTAAAGGCTGGAAACAACATTAATCAGCCAATAAAATGCATCAAATAAGGAAATGCAATGGTTTGGACAGTTTGGGTCCAATATTTTCATAAAAGTAAATAAAAAGATATGGTCACAACTATGGCTACAAGTTGCCTCAATATTGACGTGTGAAAAATCAGTGGCACAAAGAATCAAACTGTTGACACAAACTGCATGCCAGTAATATATTTGGCAATCAGATAAAGATCAGATTTTGATGACAGGGACTAAAACACTAAAGCACGGAGACTGATACAAGGGCCGTGATGACAGAAAAATGTAAAAAATATAATAAAATTTTCCTAATATCGTGCAGCCCTAATCAGCACAATCTCAAATTGCTCAAATTGTACTAAACTGTTCAACCTGACAGTCATTTATTTCAGTGATCTTAGCCTCAAACATGCAGGAAAATTACTGGCATTTGACTGGATTAACACAAAAAGAAGAATTTTTTTTTAACCTGTGAAATTTTTAAAATTGTAACTCTAAACTAAGTAAAGGGGATTAAAGTCAATAAAATAACTGGTATTTTGCAAGCATCAGAGTTCTTGTATTTGATTTTAGTGCAAGAAATAGATTCATGGCGATAACTTCAGCATGTCCCAATCCATCAGAAGTCAGTGTGTGGCCACAGTTTGAAAAATCACAAATACAAATACCTTTTCTGCTTGTAAGAAGCTACACTTTGTATTCCAGCTGTGTGTGTGATACGCTTCTGCAAGGACAGCTGCCTCACATTTATGTGGAGACTGTCGTCTTCCTGCACCAACTCACCTCCCACAAGACTCTATAAAGTCTTTATTGCCTTCAGCAGAGATCTTTTTTTACATAATGTTGTCAGACAAATTCAAGCGCTATTATTTTGCTGGTTTAATTGCCTTGTTATCTCTCACTGCAGCTGTTCAGCGATTTCAGACTCTCGGCATTTCTTTCTACATACGGGTCCAACTGTGAAGACTTTTTGTGCTTATCAATACGTTCAAACAAAAACGAACAAAACCAGATCCTAGGTGGCGGAATAAGAAGAACACGGAACGCTTCTTCTAATAAGTTAGATTTTCCGATACGTGATCTCTTGCTGAGGCGTCTAGATAGCATTAAAAAAAATGGAGACGGAAAAAAGTCAAATGGGCGAGATAAGATGACTAAATGCCTTAATAAATAACAACTGGACCTCATAAGAGGAAACCAAAACAAAACAAAACAAAAAAAAAAAAACAGGTAAAATATTTGTTTCTTCCCTTTAATAACATAAAACCACTGCTGCCTCAAAGTGCAGCTCAAAATCAAATCACGGTTTTGAGGTTTCTCTGGTGTTTTGATGCTACTACAAACTGGCTGTAGATGATTCACACAGCACGTTTCAGAAACCCTGAAGCTGCTCAATAAGTCCAGCATGTCCCGTTGATACTGACTTGGACTTTGGCACAGTGCAGCGCTCCATTACCTGACAGTGCACAGAATACAGTGCAGTATGTTGGTGTCAACAGTTTACAACACAAACAGATGATGCATCCTCTCCTCTAAAATCCCTCAAGGCGACATGAAACTACTTCCCTGTGTCTAATCAATTCTCTTGAATTCTCTAAATTACCCGGCTTCTATTTCTTATCACACATATGTGCAGAGTCACACCCTCCGTACTGCTGCTCTAACAGAGCTCTGTTTGCCGCAGGGTTCGCTGAGTGAACTCCGGTCAACAAAAGTGCGGCTGCAGTTTGGTGACGCGAGTGGAAGACATATCAAACGCGCACTCATTTCATATTGATGAAAAGGCGGAGAGGCGGGAGTCCTTACCATGCTAGCGTCAATGATCTGTCCTCTCCCTGACTTTGTCCTCTCCAGCAGCGCTAAGACGATTCCCAGAGCACAAGTGAGACCACCGCCGGCAAAGTCTGCTAAAAGATTCAGAGGAGCGTGGGGCTTCTCTCCGCTGCGACCCAGTCGGGATAAAAGGCCTGTGTTGAAAGTAAATACACAAAAGCAAAAAAAAATTAAAAATATATAGCAGAAACATTACTACCTTTATTAATTCAGACGCAAAACATAAAAACTGGAAGGTTAATGGATTTGCAAGGGGCTACATATAACAGTGAATAAAACCTGTTTGAAGCTTTCTTCAATTTAGTTTGATAAATGTGTTGTTTACATTGATAAAGCAGCACTTCTGCGGGACTTCTTTCACTACACTGGTACCACAGAGGACACTGAACAAAAAGGACTTTAGGGTGACAGAAAGATTCTTCTCATCTTTCAGCGCTGCTCGAGGACAGAGACAACGGCACGAGGTGAACAGGCCTTAAAACGTTAAATACATCCTTTAAAAAACTCCAGTAATGACATTGTTGCCTCAAACATCCAGCTTCAGTAGCCCTTAGATATAACATATATCAAAATGTTCCTTTTTGTGTCGTTTCCTTTCCTTAAAACTCAGTGTATCTCCTCACAAACATTTTTTTTTTAAGTGTTACGAGATAAATGACCTCGCAACACTTTTTCTGCCGATTGCACTGATGCTTAAAAATAGCGCATCTGTTTCAATTTGCAGCCCTTTAACGCCCTTTCAGATTCAGTTCATGTGCTGCTAACCACAGACTAAAGAGCAGAGTGCTCGTCATTCCTGAGAGGTGGTTGCTCTTACCATCCATTACAGTGAAAATATTAAAAGGCTATTTCAGAGCCCAGAAAGACAAACTGGACAACTCACTGAAATCAAACTGATGATTTGTCAGAAACCATTAGTGGTTGGATTTATAGTAACAAAAAGGTGCATTTAGAAGCTTTTAACAGAGCAGTATGGTTGACTCTGAATAGCCTATAATTTTGTAGTTCATAAGTGCAGTATTAGAAAAAAAAAATTGTTTTTTTACTTAAACCTAGACTGAAACTTTTCAGTATTATGTTTCTAAATGGACTCAGCTCAAACTGAAATGTATTATATAATCCCTGTAAATATCAGTAAGGACAAAACGCATAGCAAACATGCCTATTCCTATTCAAAAGTGGCTCTAAATAATAAAATGACACTGAAGTTGAAGCTTTTTCAGTTTTTTTAAAAAAACTGAACAGGATAACCTTCATCCTGAAAAAGGGACTAGTTTTTAGACTGTTTTAGTTTTATGTGAAAAATAAACTGTGAAGTGTTTGAAAAATGGCATTCATGTCACGAAAGTAATCAGAACCATCATTCTATAAACACTTTTCACATTTTTGCACCAGTTTTGGACAATCGCGTCGTGTCTCAACAGCTCCCCAAAAGCAGATGTGTTAAAATGTGAAATTATATAAAAGATGAAAGGTTTCTATAAACATCAAATAATGCTTAAGATGAAATAAAATGTGTCTGTACAGCATTTGTGTTGTTTTGGAAAAGCCTGCCAACAAAAACATCCACATAAATATTCAGCAGTTTGCAAACTCTGCAGAACTGTTGGTTCGCAGCTTGCAGGGTTGCATTTTTTTTAACGGCGTAGGAAAGGTGGTATACAGCCAGTCATAAATGTTTAATAGGTGGAAAAAACATATATTTATTTGAATTAAAGTGTCTGTTTTCCAAATCAGTTGTGCACGACATACTTTTGACTAACTCCTGCTAACTCTTGTAGCTTGTTGCAAATGTTTGTTTCAAAACAGTGTTGCTTCTTTACAAGACAAGCCAATTCTGACTGTATTATCCGCAGGATGAATTGTACAACCAACCTATTATGAGGTCTGCTGGATCTTTGAATGACTTTAAGTCTCTTTTAAAAACATATCTTTTTAAATGGGCATATAAATCCAGAGAGCGCAAACATTAGGCCAGCTGTTGTTGTTGTTTTATGAATTCATTGCCAATTAAGTCAATCTTGTACCTCTCTTATGGTTTTGAATTATTATTGCTTACTTTTAGTTTTGATATACCTGTACAGCACTTTGGTTTTTAAGCGCTTTATAAATAAATGATGATGATATGATGACTTACTTATCAAGCATAACAAGTATAGGGAAATTCTCCCCTTGTCGACTGAATGACAGCTCAAAGCATCAGGTGCTGGGAGGGGAGGGGGAGTTTGCTACTTCCAGAGGTGAATTATTTGCATGCAGAATAAAAACATGCGGAGGGAAAAAATAACTCACCTGCCTCTGATAAGAGAAATGAATTAGCATCTTTTATCATCATTCTAAATACTTGATTGCATCCATTTTCAGTGCAAAGTGTACAAATACCCTACCTAAGAAGATGACCAGCTGCGTGACTCATTACCTGACATGGCAGTGTAGTTGATGTCATGTCCAGCTGCAGAGGAGTAAGACCCACTCTGACCGTAACCCGTCAACCGAGCGTAGATCAGACGAGGATTTTCAGCCAGCAACTCATCTGGACCAAGACCCAGTTTCTCCATCACACCTGGGCATTCAGAGGAGAGTAAATCATCAGAATCACTTCTCCATCTTTGCTTCTCTAGTTCGACTCTAGGCTTGCTTCTGAGAAACAGGTCTGACCCTTGCGATAGGGCTCGAGCACCACATCGGAGCAAACGCAAAGCCTCCTGAGCAACGTGACGCCTTCTGGTGACTTCAGGTTGATGGCCACGGAGCGTTTCCCCCGAGCTTGCGTGTCAAGTGAAGTGGGGGCCTTCGTTCGGTCCACTCGGATCACCTTGGCTCCAAAGTCGGCTAGAATCATGCCGCAGAATGGAGCGGGAGCCAGACCTGCCAGCTCGATAACTTTTACCCCCGTCAGAGCCATGGCTTTATGTCTGCAGGGTCAGAAAATTACACAGACAGGTCTAAATTTACACAGAGCATTGAGTCATCATCAGCAAAGCAAAGGTGTAATGTGTTACTTTATTAGAAATGTATGCTGACTTTTTATCATTGACCAGCAGGAGTGAGTTGTATGATGTTAGACTGAGACATTAAAACATGGTGATGATCTGACAAAGTGCCTAAACGGATGTGAACAGATACGTTCAGAAATGTCAAGTCTAAATGCTTTGTTACATGGATATTTTTAAATCTATAGTCAAAAATCAATGTTAAAATAGTGATTTTATTTGAAAAAGATATGCTTGCTATTTTTATTACCTCTAGTGAGGAGTCTTTGGTGTTTTTTGTTGTTTTTTTGTTTTGTTTTGGAGGTTTTTAAATAACTTACTGATTTCACAATATATTTTGGACCCAATCCCGTTTCTGGCACTTTGATAGTAAACCTAAAAAGAAGAAATGTTTCATTATCATTCGATTATTTTTCTTTTATCCTTTTAAAATACGTGTGCTCTTAATAATACAATAACACTTATTTGTTAAAAAGGAAAAACAGTGAACTGTTTAAATTTTAAGTTTTTAATTTGTTTAAACCAAAACATGCACACATGTCATTGTTATCAAAAGTTTTACTTTTGTATATTAGTAAAATATATACATAAAAAATTGTTCTTGGACCACAACCATGAATTGTGTACAGAGATTTTAAAAAATGCTACACTGTCAGTGAATTTGAATTATTATGATTATTAGAACAGTTAGGCTAAAAAGGTGTTTATTTAAAGAGATTTATTAATAATGTTGATCACAAACATGTAAACAAACTAAAACCCTGACCTTTCCGAAGACACATGGTTATATTGTGGAAGATAATTCTTTACTTTATGTATAACGAATTAGTTAGTCATAAATATTACTTTCTCTAAAAAATTATAAAAAAAATATTGTTATATAGTGCTATGATAAAGAGGATACTCTAAAATCCTAATAATTATCAGTTAAGTTTTGAATCAACTCCATTTTTGCAACAAAACATAAAAGTGGAGAGGAGGGGGAGCCTCCTGTGTTGTTTTAAGGTTATCTAACTTTAGACTTTAAACTGAGACAAGGTGCTCTCCCTATTTTTTTGTTTGTTTGCTTTCTATTTTATCTAAAAGCTGCAAACCTCGTGCAGAACAAGCACTTAAAGTACCTAGGTATGTAATCTGAGATAAGTGACAGCAACCATTTGATTTTCTTTTCGTTTTTCCAAATGCCAAAAGGAAACGGTGTAAGAGGAAACGGGCTCCTTTGCACAAAGGTTAACCATTTTAGTGTCAAAACATAAAAAGGTAGTAAATAACACCTCTGTTTGACAGTCCAGCTTACCTCAGTGTTCTAGCTAAGGGCAACAACAGAGCAGCGGCTTCGCTGTCAAAACTGAAGGCTCACGCGAGCTCCAAGTAGCATGAAGAGAGCCGTTTGAATTGTTTACCCCATGAAGCGGAAGGTCACACAACCTCACTCAAAATACATTTATTTACTCTAGCAAACACAACTATTTAACGTATGTTTTATTGACCGGACAATGGCTCTACATTTTCACGTATACCATCGAACAAGAGAGTGAAAACAATAATAATTTAAGTAGATGCACGCGATATCAGCACAAAAATAGGTATAATATAGCCGCCCGAGTTCCTATCAGTCCGGCTCTTACGTGTTTCTTGCTCAGAAGTCTTGAGAGGGGGACAAATGCAACCACAACATGCAGATGGTTACCCCGGTTTTTTAAAGAAAGCTCTAACTCCGCCTGGTCGGACGACTTCCGGGCTACGCCAGTACGCAGGAAAAACGAACCTCATTCATAAATAACTTCCTGGTGACGTCAACGGGTTGGCTGCAAGATTTCTGGGAAATGAAGTTATAGATAGATGGATAGATAGATAGATAGATAGATAGATAGATAGATAGATAGATAGATAGATAGATAGATAGATAGATAGATAGATAGATAGATAGATAGATAGATAGATTTTACATTTAAAAAGATTTTAAAATGCATAGTTTAAACATTTGATGTGTTTAATACACTTCATTATAAATAAAGTTTAATATCAGTTTATAAGAATTGTACATCAGTGCATTCTGTTTTTATTTACATTTTATATGACATTACAACTTTGTTGGAACTGAGGTTGTAAAACATTATCCAGTTTAATAATTGGAGTTAAATGTATGTACCCTTAGTGATCAGTGTTGGGGATCTATAAGCTTACTGAAACATTCATGAAACTTGATATAATGTAACCCGTGTTATAGTTTGGGTTCATTCATTTCAATTTATGTGGAGGTTAAATATTTAAAAAAGGGTTAAGATGTTTAAAAACGTTTAAAAAAGCAATTTCCAAACATTAGTAATATTCCTATGTCCAATGCCTTTGTTATGTACAATTTTGTATTTTCTTTCTGTATTTAATAATTGCCAAATTATTTTACTAATTTCTATTTGGTTAGGGATACTGATCTTTGAACTGTTGCGCAATTGGAAGGGGAGGGGAAAAAAGAGAGAGTTCGACGGAGGGGGGTGAAGGAGACAGTCTGCTCGATTGTTCCTCCCAGTTAGCATATGCTAAGCAAAAACTTTTCCTAGCTAAGGAAAGGCAGCTGCAGTCAAGTGTTCGGCCAGGACATTTATAAAAGCAGTGGACTTTAGTTATGTGCGGTGGGATACTTTTTCTCTGTTTTTCAAGAAGTCGCAGCTTGGACTGTTGTGAAAACTGACGCGACACACGCGAGAGCACGCTAAGCTAAGAGACAGCGAGGAGGGTTGGCTACCACGTTGGTGAGCTACACGACTGCTGTTCTTTGTGGACTTGGAGACGAGAATCGTTTGGACACCGGAGGAGTTGCGGTTTCGTTTGGAAAAGACGACCAAGATCGACTACACGGTGGGGACCGAGAGATTCAGTGCTGCGGGAGTCCATGCAGGAGACACGTGCAGAGCCACGAGCCACGACAGGTCCACGCTGTGCGCACATGAACGCTCTACTCTTCACTTTCAAACGCAAGGAGTCAGGTACAGAGTCAATTTATTTTGTTTGCTCATTGAGTGAAGCGGCCAGTGTTTAAGTTTCCAGGCCCCAACGCACACAAGCGACGTTCAGGCCTGCAACGGGTATTTTTTTGGTCATTTTAGTTATTATAAAGCCGGCATAGCTTAGGATTTACTAATGACTTTGATGATTTTGGTTTGTTAATGCTCTGCAAGTGACTGATGGACACTGAGGGTTTGATTTTTGAACTTTAAAGGGAAACTTTAATTGTAAGGTTTTGAGTTAAGACACATTCCTTATTTACTGTACATTGCTATACAGGTAAGTTGAGTTGTTTTAAGTTGTGTTCACTTCTTCAAGTGTGTTTATGGTTTATTTACAAATGTAAGGTATTTCATTTTACTAAATTCAGGGTAATTTCATTTGAAATATATTTTCATAAGTAAAAAGAAGAAAGACATTTACTGTTTCAATTCATTATTTCATTAACAGATTTCTCCTTGAGTAAAAGAAAGGTATAGTTACAAGGTATTTATAAGGGAACTCATAACTAATCCGATAACAACGACTACAGTTTTATCACCTTTTAACGATAAGAACTCAGGGCGTCCCATATTTGATTATTTTACATGATTTCGGATGTTTTGCCAGTAATGTAGGCAAAGGGGCGCTACACAAAATGGAGGCACCGCTGGGATGTTATGAGAATTTCTGAACTTATTTACCCTTGTTATAGTGTAACTCTGCACATTTTCATAGAAAGTTGAACTTTTTATTTATCAGTCATGGCTGATAGTAAGTGGCAGGCGGAGCTTAGCGAGTGGTGTGACACTGAAACTATTGATGTCACTCATGCTATATTAGTGGTAGGGGTGGGGAAAGATCTCGAAGTGGCCAAAATTGAAGAAGAGCTACACTCAGTCAGATGCTGGGGTCGTGTGAGGGGGACAAAGCCCTACAGTGATGGCGATGGCGTATTGGTTCTCTGTGAATGTAAAGAAGTCATCGACCCGAGTTTAGTTCCTCCTGAAGTCCGACCCAATGATGGCGCTATTTGGAAGATCATAACTCATGCTCAACAACCCACTACCTCTGCTCCTGCTGAAGACTTTTCAGTCAAGTTGCAACGGTTTCTATCGTCAGAGGGAAAGACCTTTGCCGATATTCAAAGCATGTCTTCCACTGATGAGTCAGTCTTACGTGCCATGGTCGACGTGGTCAGCCGCACTACCAGAAGTCAAACTGAGAGCCATGGATACCGCCGCTTGCGGATTTTCTCTGGTATCACTCCCACCCCAGCTGGAGAAGAAACTTTGGAATATTGGCTAGAACAAGCGACGTTGATGGTTCAAGAGAGTGAACTCACTGAACAAGAGAAGAGACGACGAATCCTGGAAGGCTTGAGAGGGCCTGCTCTCGAAATTGTCAAGTCACTACGCCTCAGTAAGCCAAGAGCCACAGCCCAAGAGTTTCTTGATGCGATGGACTGCGCATTTGGTTCTGCTGAGTCTGCCGAAGATCTGTACTTTTCTTTCCGGCTCATACAGCAGAAGTCTGGTGAGAAGCTGTCAGACTATGTTCGCCGGATTGAACCTTTTCTGGCCAAAGTGGTGAAGAAAGGAGGGGTCTCAGCTAATGAAAAAGACAAAGTGCGCGTTGAACAGTTGCTTCGTGGTGCAATTGACTCAGACTTGATGTTGCTTCAGCTACGCCTGAAGGAGAGACGTAGTACACCTCCCAACTTTCTTGACTTACTGTCTGAAATCAGAACCGAAGAAGAATACCAGCAAACACGAAAGAAGGTGAATGCACGTATTCGGAATGTTGCTGCTAGTAAAGACTTAGTCGATGATGATGTGGACATAGAAGTGCTAAAGGCTGATTTTAAAGCTCTGAAAACTCAAGTATTTGAAATGAGTAAGAGTTCGGCAAATGAAGGAGCTAGTGCTCCCGCACCTATGCTAATTCCGAGTCACTCAGGCAATGATAAGTCAGAGGCTGCTGCTTTACGAAAGAAAGTTAAAAGATTAAACAAAAAGTTGAAGTTCAAAGGAGAAAATACAACTGACCCTTCGGCTACGGTAGCCGCTATCGGGACTAAGAGCCTAAGTCAAGGTTCTAGGCAAGCACAAAGTCCTGGAGGTGGTGAACGCTTCTGCTACAGATGTGGAGAAGATGGTCATATCGCCACTCAGTGCTCATCTCCTGAGAATGAAAAAAAAGTCATAAAGAGACTCATAGCTTCGCTTAACAAAGCAAAAGGCAAGCAATCGAATGAGAGCAATCCAAACAGTGAGACCTTCAGCTGCTTCTCTAAAAAGCAGGAAGTATGCTCAAACGCAAATGCCCCGCTTCCCAAAGGTCTCATTGGTCCACCATCTACAGTGCAAATGAGAGTGAAAGGTAACCCATGTACAGCCATATTGGATAGTGGGTCCCAAGTAACTATCATTTTCCAGGAATTCTACGAAAAGCACTTGTCAGATATACCCATACAACCAGTCTCTGGATTGGCCATTTGGGGACTAAGTGATACAAGCTATCCCTACTCAGGATACATTGTAGTTGACATGCAGTTCCCAAAGGAGCTAACTGGAAAGTCAGAGACATTGTCAGTGTTGGCACTGATTTGCCCTGGGCCTAACACACCCGATCAGGTCCCAGTGATCCTAGGCACAAACGCTAATTTGTTCCACAGACTTGCTGACTTGTGTGGTCATCCAAAGAGTGAGGCTTTAGCCCGTGCCTTGAGAATCAACAACAACAGACAGAAGAGAGAATCAGTACTGCCTAACGCCAATGACACAAACACCGATGATTCCGTAGGTTTAGTGAAGTACATGGGCCCTAATGACTTGACACTTACCCCACAGGAAAGTCGCTGTGTACCATGTCAACTGGACCTTACTCAGCCAGCACCTAAAGGCATAATCGTGGTGGAGACAAGTGAAACTGTAGCATTACCTTACGGAGTGATGTTCCAGCCTGTAGTTGCTCCCGCTTCTGCCATTGATCCCAATTGCTTCTCTCTGTTGATTCAGAACGAGACCAAGAAGGAGATTACAATACCTCGAGGTACCCCACTAGGTACAGTTCAGTCAGCTGATTTGGCCAGACCTATTGTGAAAAGTCAAGATGCCGAAGAACTGGATCCAAGTCTGATAGACTTTGGGGATTCGCCTATCCCCAATGAATGGAAAGAGAGACTAAGGAGAAAACTCTGTCGTCGACGCAATGTGTTCTCACTCCATGAATGGGACGTTGGCTTAGCCAAAGGCGTTGAGCACAACATTCGTCTAACCGATCCCCGTCCATTCCGTGAGAGATCCAGACGCCTGGCGCCTGCGGACATAGAGGATGTGCGTAAACATCTCCGAGAGCTGTTAGACGCTGGAGTGATACAGGAGTCAAGGAGTCCATACGCTTCGCCTATTGTGGTAGCGCGAAAGAAGAATGGAAATGTGCGTATGTGCATAGACTATAGGACTCTGAATAGCAAGACAATACCAGACCAATACACCACACCACGCATCGATGACGCATTGGATTGTTTAGCAGGAAGTCGATGGTTCTCTGTCTTAGACCTTCGTAGCGGTTATTACCAAATCGCAATGGCGGAACAAGACAAAGACAAGACCGCATTCATTTGTCCTCTTGGCTTCTACCAATTCGAGCGTATGCCCCAAGGAGTGATGGGAGCTCCGGCGACGTTTCAACGTCTGATGGAGAAGGCCGTTGGAGACATGAACTTGCTACAAGTCCTTGTTTATCTGGATGACTTAATCGTGTTTGGTGCTACGCTAGAAGAACATGAGGAGAGACTCATGAAAGTTCTCGATCGCCTTGAGGAGGTAGGCCTAAAAGTGTCTTTGGACAAATGCCAGTTCTGTCAGCCCAGAGTCAAGTATGTTGGCCATATTGTCTCTGCTGATGGGATTGCGGCAGATCCAGCTAAGGTCGAAGCTGTAACCCAGTGGCCACAGCCTACTGACCTTAAGTCACTGAGGTCATTCCTTGGTTTCTGTGGTTATTACCGCAGATTTGTGGCGAACTACTCCTCAATCGTTAAGCCCTTGACAGATCTGACCAAAGGGTATCCTCCGGTGAGGAAAGGCAAGAAGCCTACAGTCACAAAAGATCATCAGTACTTCAAGGAGGCCGAACCTTTTGGATCACGATGGACTGATGCATGCACAAAAGCTTTTCGTGACATTATCCGATGCCTTACCAATGCGCCTGTGTTAGCGTTCGCAGATCCTAACAAGCACTATGTGTTGCACACCGACGCTAGTCTCAAAGGTTTAGGAGCAGTCTTACACCAGGTTTATCCTGAAGGTCTCCGTCCTGTTGCATTTGCCAGCAGAGGATTGACTGCTGCTGAGCAGAAGTATCACATTCACCAGCTCGAGTTTCTAGCGCTCAAGTGGGCCGTGGTAGACAAATTTCATGACTACCTATATGGTGTGAGATTCACGGTAATGACTGACAACAATCCGCTCACATATGTGCTGACAACTGGGAAACTCAACGCAACAGGTCACAGGTGGCTTGCAGCACTAGCCATGCATGACTTTGAAGTCAAGTATCACCCTGGAAAGGTGAACATTGGCGCTGACTTGCTCTCACGTAACTGGTCTGATGTTGAAGCAGAACCCTGGAAGAAACTGTGTCAGGGTGATGTAAAAACACTTTGTAGTCAAGTGCGGGCACAAGATATGTGTATGGCTGAAAGACTGGGAGTTCCTGTAGAGGGTATTCCTGAGCTCTATTGTTTTGCAACCCACCTGAATGGTGGACAACTAGAACGGTTAACCCCTGACGACTTGCAAAGGGCCCAGCTCAAAGACCCTGTTCTCAAAACAGTAAGAGAGGCCTTGAACACAGGTCGCTGGCCATCTCATGTTACTGATGCAGAAGTTTCTTTGTTGAAACGGGAGAGAACCAAACTGAAGATTGAAGACGGATTACTCTACCGAGTGAAAATCAAAGCTTCTGGTAAACAACACCGCCAGCTGCTTTTACCCGAAGAGTTCAGAATACAGGTGTGTCGTGCATTGCATGATGACATGGGACACTTGGGTGTAGAGAGGACTGTAGAACTAATGAGAGAAAGGTTCTACTGGCCGAAGATGAGTCACACTGTTGAGACATACATAAGCAACTGTGGGAAGTGTGTCACATGGAAGAGTCCATGTCCACGAGCTGCTCCATTACACCAGATCACTTCTGCAGGACCTATGGAACTTGTATGTATCGATTTTCTTTCACTAGAGCCAGACTCCAGTGGAGTTTCTAACATTCTTGTGGTGACTGATCATTTCAGTCGCTATGCACAAGCTTACCCGACTAGAGATCAACGAGCAGTCACTGTTGCCAAGGTCTTGGTTGAAAGGTTCTTTGTTCATTATGGTCTTCCAGCTCGAATTCATTCGGACCAAGGGCGTGACTTCGAGAGCCGGTTGATTCAGGAGCTTCTGAGAACCTTGGGAATCCGTAAGTCACGGACGACACCCTATCATCCTCAGGGTGACCCACAACCGGAGCGCTTTAATAGGACGCTGTTATCTATGCTGGGAACCCTGAGGGATACCCACAAACGTCAGTGGAGTCGTCATGTGAGTCAGTTAGTACATGCGTACAACAGTACCAAGAATGATGCTACAGGGTTTTCACCCTACTACATCATGTTTGGCAGAGAGGCCATATTGCCAATTGATGTATGTTTTGGTACTGATGACCAAGAACCAGTTAGTCATTCACGTTACGTGGAAGATCTCAAAAGAGACTTAAAGAGTGCTTACGAGTTAGCTACCAAGTCTGCAACTCAAGTTCATGTGAGGAACAAGAAGAACTATGAGAGAGCTCTACGCAATCAAACCTTAGTCAAGGGTGATCGAGTGCTCCTGAAGAACTTGGGGTTGCACGGGAAACATAAGTTGCAGAGTAGGTGGAACTCTTTACCTTATGTGATCATGGAAAAGCTCCCTGATTTGCCTGTCTACAGGGTGAAGCCTGAGAGTGGGATGGGGAAGCTGAGAACTATTCACAGAGACAATGTTTTGCCTATTGGAAGTTTGGTGAGGGTTTCTGAAGACTCAGATGTTCAACAGCAAACCACAAGACCTGTGACTAGGAGTCAGAGGAAGTCAAGGACACGTCAACCACATGGTACGAGGCCTCAAGACAATGCAGGTTATTCGCTGGATGGAGAGTCTAGTGATCCTGAGTCTGAATATCAGCTTATGTGCAGATGGAGGTCCAAATCTGAAGATCTTGAAGATCCTGTCGCAGAAAGAGATTGTGAGTGTGAAATACAGAACACTGCTGCGCAGGACAGTGCATCTGATCATGATGAAGAGTCCGAACATGATGTGATGTCAGAAGCCATAGCAGACTCTAGCGATGGTGAAAGTGATGCTGGCGATGAGGTAGAGACGCCTGCTGAACTAACAGGTAGTGCAGAGCTTGAAAGACCTTCTCCTGTTAGGGTGACTGAGGAAGTCCGACCTCAGAGACATTCCCTTAGACGTGAGAAGAGGTCTATTAAGCCTGTTGTTAGACTGACTTATGATGAGGTAGGGAAGTCTAAAGACCAGCCTTTGACTATAGTACATAGGGGTGTAGTCATAAAGATTGGTTGAGGGAATTTTTGTTTCACTTTTCTGTGTTATTGAAATTATGTTTTCATTCATGTTCATGGGAATTAGGTTTCATAGGGACATGTAAACCATTTGAGTGGGGGAGAGTGTAACCCGTGTTATAGTTTGGGTTCATTCATTTCAATTTATGTGGAGGTTAAATATTTAAAAAAGGGTTAAGATGTTTAAAAACGTTTAAAAAAGCAATTTCCAAACATTAGTAATATTCCTATGTCCAATGCCTTTGTTATGTACAATTTTGTATTTTCTTTCTGTATTTAATAATTGCCAAATTATTTTACTAATTTCTATTTGGTTAGGGATACTGATCTTTGAACTGTTGCGCAATTGGAAGGGGAGGGGAAAAAAGAGAGAGTTCGACGGAGGGGGGTGAAGGAGACAGTCTGCTCGATTGTTCCTCCCAGTTAGCATATGCTAAGCAAAAACTTTTCCTAGCTAAGGAAAGGCAGCTGCAGTCAAGTGTTCGGCCAGGACATTTATAAAAGCAGTGGACTTTAGTTATGTGCGGTGGGATACTTTTTCTCTGTTTTTCAAGAAGTCGCAGCTTGGACTGTTGTGAAAACTGACGCGACACACGCGAGAGCACGCTAAGCTAAGAGACAGCGAGGAGGGTTGGCTACCACGTTGGTGAGCTACACGACTGCTGTTCTTTGTGGACTTGGAGACGAGAATCGTTTGGACACCGGAGGAGTTGCGGTTTCGTTTGGAAAAGACGACCAAGATCGACTACACGGTGGGGACCGAGAGATTCAGTGCTGCGGGAGTCCATGCAGGAGACACGTGCAGAGCCACGAGCCACGACAGGTCCACGCTGTGCGCACATGAACGCTCTACTCTTCACTTTCAAACGCAAGGAGTCAGGTACAGAGTCAATTTATTTTGTTTGCTCATTGAGTGAAGCGGCCAGTGTTTAAGTTTCCAGGCCCCAACGCACACAAGCGACGTTCAGGCCTGCAACGGGTATTTTTTTGGTCATTTTAGTTATTATAAAGCCGGCATAGCTTAGGATTTACTAATGACTTTGATGATTTTGGTTTGTTAATGCTCTGCAAGTGACTGATGGACACTGAGGGTTTGATTTTTGAACTTTAAAGGGAAACTTTAATTGTAAGGTTTTGAGTTAAGACACATTCCTTATTTACTGTACATTGCTATACAGGTAAGTTGAGTTGTTTTAAGTTGTGTTCACTTCTTCAAGTGTGTTTATGGTTTATTTACAAATGTAAGGTATTTCATTTTACTAAATTCAGGGTAATTTCATTTGAAATATATTTTCATAAGTAAAAAGAAGAAAGACATTTACTGTTTCAATTCATTATTTCATTAACAGATTTCTCCTTGAGTAAAAGAAAGGTATAGTTACAAGGTATTTATAAGGGAACTCATAACTAATCCGATAACAACGACTACAGTTTTATCACCTTTTAACGATAAGAACTCAGGGCGTCCCATATTTGATTATTTTACATGATTTCGGATGTTTTGCCAGTAATGTAGGCAAAGGGGCGCTACATAATAAGCCCCATTGATCTGACAGAAATTCTACATTTTACTAGGAGTGCTGCATACATACAATAATAAGTAATAAAGATAAGAGAATGTGCAATGTCATTCCTACGCTTATGGCTGACTCCCTGCTGGTGAATATGGTTTAATTGGTGTGTGAAATGTTGAGTGGCAGTTGGTGGAAAAGGAGGCAGGAGGAAGGCTGACTGCATACTGAGAAGCTTAATGCTTTGTGATGGGCAGAGCCCGCTTTGACCTTCCTGCTTTGGGGCCCAGGGCTGACTTGTTACATAATCACTTGATCACAACTTTCACATACAAAGTACTTCAAGACTGGATGCCAACTGTTTAAACTTCCCAGAAGTGTTTGGTGAGATCTAAGGATTTATCTAAAGTGTACACCGAATTGTATGAATGTTTCTGTGTATCACAGGGGATTTCTGTCTGAATTAAGTAGTTCCACTGAAGGGAATCACAATCGTTGGAGTCCATCAGAAAAGTTGCACAAACTGGATTTACACGGGGTATATTTTAGAAAAAATGATGCTGTATGTAAGACAGAACTGTAAAACCATAATTTTCTTATGAAGTTTTAGAAAGACTCTTTGCTATGTGCCTCAAACAGACAAACCAAAAGATGGACTTGTTTGGTCACAGTAAAACTCAACTTGTTTGGCAAAGACCAAAGAGCTGGGTTTTAGAAGACCCTTGTACCAAATGCAAAGCTCAATAGTGAGGTAATTCTGTGTGAAAAAGTCAGTGTTTATTGTTCACTTGTTTTCTCAATACACTCAAAAATTATTGTTATCTGAAATCTTCTGTAGCTCAGCCAGTCAAGGTTGGATCCACATGTGGCTCAGAAAACACTGCTGAACAGAAACTACACTTTGAAACATCAAAAATACATAAATGTAGGTCTTAAACAGAAAACCGCAAAGCTGTTGTGACAGACTGTAGCAGCAGCTGTAACCATTTACTTTTTTATTCAAAAGTAATGTTTTCATCAGTGTTGTCATGCAAATCAAAATATTAAAAAAATAAATAAAATAGATCTTATCTGCAATGACTTTTACTAGATATTGGTCTTTTTTGCTTTTTTTAATTAAATATTGTGTCTCATCAAACTGTGTACAAATCATTAGTCATTCTGCTCCACAACCTTGAAGCTTCTTAATAGTTTTAGGGCCGTAAACGTCTTGTTTGCATCGCATATAAAAATCACAAATGGCTCAAATGGAGACTTTAGACCTTTAGAAATGCCTAAGTTCTCAGACATACAGTATGCTGTATTTTGATTTCACTGTTGTGAAAAATGGAATCAATCAGTATCTTTTGGATCATCTAACATTAAACTGAACACAAGCAATTTATCACTTGGGACTATATAAAATAGGTGGAATGATAATGTTTTTGCTCGTGTCTTGCCATCAACTGATCAAATTTAACCTGTCTATTAGTTATCAAAGTAACTTATAAACCACTGGACGGATTTTAAAAAATCTTAAGAAAGAAATCAATGGGCGTACATCTACAACTTATTAACTTTTACAGTCAGCCCAATTCAAGACGGCCACCACACGTAATCAACATTAGCTAAGACCAAATTGGCTATAACTTTGTCAAATTTAGAGATTCTCAGTGGAGATTTGGTCTAGTATTAGCTGAGAGCTATCCAACACATACCCTGGGCACTAACAGACCTCACAGGATCTGAACTATTGCATGAGATTGGGCTTAATGCTATTTTTTTAGGCTTGAAAAAATGGTTATAACTGACCCTTCCCATCATAAGATGATCTTAGTTTAAAACTCTGGCATGGAGGGCGGTAAGCAATATGTATTCCCTCAAAGAGGGCTACAAAGTTTAGTCATTTGTTTTTTGTTTTTTGTTTTTCCTTTTTCTTGTTGATTTTTCCATGCTGTGGCTCATCATCATCATCATCAACCGCTCCCTCTCCCAGTCTGCTCATCATTTCATTTATTTAATTACTTTTTCCACAGCAGGGCGACACTTTGCTGTGCACTCTTTTAAAGATTTACCAACTTTGACATCAATTTACTTATCTGTCCCAGTGCTTCACCTATCTGCTCACTCTCCGTTCAGTCGGTGGCCTCTCCGGCAAAGACAAAAACCTGTTCGTCCACTTACCGCTGATCAGTCACTTTCCAATATTCTCTGCAGACAGCTTCCTTTTTTAACTCTGCTCAACTGTGAGTCAGTAACTACCTGGAGAAAGCCTGCTGTTGCCTGAAGACACTTTACTCCTGCCTATACCAAACATATTACCTACCTGCTGAGCGGCAACTTTAATAAACTTGTTAAACTTTCTGTTACTGGAGGGCTCTTCTGTTGGTTATTACTTATTTCATTATTTGTTTGTGCTAAACATTTACTTCAAATTGATTCATTTTGGTATTTGAGAGCAACAACCTTTAAATGCTGCAGGCAAATTACTTTTTAAGATGCTACTTCGGCTTAGAAAAATAAATAAAAAGATCTTTGTTCTAGGTAAATTATTTTTTTTTTCAAATGTTTTCTGGAATTTTAATAAAAGAAAGCACTTAAACAAAAGGTATTGCAAAGTCGTTTCAAAGCTTCTTTTTTAAACAGGAAGATGTGCATTTTTACCAAATTGTATATTATTTTAAAAGACTGTGTCTGCAAACAGACAAAAAAATGTGTGTTTCAATGGCAGCAGAAAGTTGGACGTCATTTTAGTAGTGACATTATTACCTCACATGAGAGAATCTTTTCAAAGAAAGAGGAATATATTACTACTGGCTATTTATGTTTGAATTTATTTTTCAGGTCATTAGCTCCTGGACTTCCACTGTCATGGTTTCATGTTATAAATTGCTAATGTCATTACTTATTTAACGCTTGGCACGTTGATGTGTTTGGCTTGCTTTCTTTTTTGTTTTCAGTGCTGAAGATGAGAATAACGGGAGAACCCTCAATCTGACGCTGTGAAAGAACAAACATTGTTTCTATTTGTTTGGTTTTTTTCCACACAAACAAACACCAAAAAGAAGCATTATGCTGAAAATGCCTTTTTTGTGCTTGTTACAATAAATGAATTTGCTCTGCCGTGTTTTTTAACAATTTAATCAAAAAGCCGCGGACAATCAAACAATGACAGCTGAGATATGACTCCCAAACCAACGTGGCTTTTTGAACTGGTGCTATGTGGATTTGTCAGTAATCAATATCCTACCTGCAGTAGAAATCATTAAAAGCATCCTCAGTTTAGAATATTAGGCAGAGTCACGCTAATGGGACCAAGACCAAAGTAGATTTTTTTCTACCCTAAAACAACTTTTTTTCTCAAAAATTACACAGCAGTTCATACAACTGCTATCTTATAAACCTTTACAATGTATTAATTAAATCATGTTTGAATTAAATTGGTATTTATATAAAAGTCTATGATTATTCACTCACAAGACTGAGTCAGTTTTATGTGTAATGTTGCAACAACAACCTGGTCAAAAAACTATTTGATAAAAAACTAATGTGGTGTAAAAACTAATATTAGTGGTACAAACAAATATATTTTTACTCTGTCTTGTTTCCCTGTCCGATAGTTACTTTGCTCGTTTATGCTTGAGAAATGAGCTGTGTAATGATCTATGCAGGCAACTTGTGTTGCAAAGCGGAACGTGTTAGGAATAATGTGCAAAATAACAATTTGATGAACAAATAAGATGGCATTAAAAAAAACCAAATAAATTAGTATTTGCTTAAATTGCTGTGAAATCAGATTGTTTTTTTCTGCCAGATCATGCATTAATGTTTTCTAGTTTTGCAATTTTAAGTTTAACGGTAGGTTGACATAGTATTCAGGGTAAAATATCCAAAAACTTTTAATAACCATCTAATGTAAAAGTAGTGGTGTTGTAAACTGTTTTGCACAGTAATTCCTTAAGAAGGAAGTTGTTTTAAGATGGCAGAAATCAAGGGAACTGGCACAACTGGGACTAACTTCTGCCTGATATTCCATTTATTTCTCCAGTATTAGTATAAACGTTTCTGGCTTCTTCATTTGTCCAAATATCTGTCTTTTAGTTCATTACATGTAGAACCTAGGCGCATATAGGCAGGCAGCTAAAGGAACCTCAGTTCAGCAGTTGACTATTATGGAAACAGTAAAAAAAAAAAATACTTTGCAGTCTATCTAGAGCAGACAGCAAATACCTTGTAGGGCAGAATTAGAACAGACTCGGAAGTAGAATCAGTCATATGTAGCTAAAGTTATTCAGGTATAAAAGGTAAGTTGATGTAAGATCAGTTTACATTATATTTAGAAAGGCAAAATGACTCAATTCTGACTCAGGATCTGATAGGAATAAAAAGTTTATTACAACATGTACCTGACTGAAGAAAGTGAGGTAGGTCTGAAGTTGTTGTCATCGGAGAGGAAACAAGTATTACTTTTTGTTTCTTGACTACACAAGATAGGATGAATGCAATCAGATTTGTTTAGCTTACTTTTTGTTTCCTTTTCAGACACAAGAAGAAGAAGAAGAAAGGAAGGAAGGAAAGAAAAAAGAAGAAGAGGCAATGAGGATCCTGACATTCAAGGTGTGGTGGAGAGTGGGCAGGCAGGTAAATTGAAAATTAACATTTTCTTTGTAGGGAACGATCAGCCAGATGGAGTGACTTTCTATACATTCATATTTAGGGCAGGAGGGAACAAGAAGCACTGAGAGGAGAAAGACAAGCTCAGCTAAGTATCAAGAAACACTTGGAATCAAAGATAAGGATTTCCACAAGTGTTGAGGCCACTGTGATCACTAAGCTAATGGTATGATTCGAGGCTGAGGGGTGGTACGATCTGACTTTTTATACAGCTGAAGGTTGATGAGATCGCTGGTTTCAGGTGAGAATGCTGAAATAGTTGGAGTAGACCACAGATTCAGCTGACCTACTGGCTCCACCTAGAGTAAAATGGAAGGAAATGGAGCAAAAAATGGGAAAATGTAGTTGGACAAAGGCATGTTTTGCTTGCTGTTTCTTATTGGGAGTTCGAATAAATCAATTCCTCAATCAAGTGTTTCCTTGAAGAATAATCCCGAAAAGCAGATAAGCTATTAATTCCTGACGACAACTCTAAAGAATGCGATTGCAAAGCATATGAACTCTCCCTTTAAGCTACGAGGAGAAAGGATTTTAACATAAATGCATTTTTGAGAACTCAGTTTACAAGAAACCACTAAGATTGCTGTATGAAACCTATGATGCTATCGCCTGAATGACAACAACCCTGTCTATTGTCTCCAGCATCCACTTAATAGCAATTAAACTAATTCAATAATTGAAGCTGAGAAAGCAATAGATTTTTAATGAAAGCTGAGATTTATAAAGTGCAGCACAATGTCTGTTGACTCATTAATAGACAAAAGCGAAATGTCTCTGAAATTACTTTTCCTATACAACTCAATTCTTACCTGTCAAAATTTAATTACATCTTTTTAATTGGAGTCGGGAAGATGCCACAGTCAATTCTAATATTTTAATAAATGACACAGAATGGTTGTCAATGAAGTCTTTTTAGATATTCTTTGTGAAAAGGCTGACAAGGTGAAAAGTGTTTGTAGATAACTTGAACTGTCACATCTTAAACTGTCAGTCAAGGTATAACAGCAACATTTAATGTTATGAATATTTCGCAGACTCCAGACTTTCGCAGACTCCTGTGGCAGCGGGCGATAGCGAGGCACAACAAACGAAACCTCCATTTCAGATATCACGGAGGAGCCTCAATGCTTTTACTGCCGTTAATTACACAGCTGCAGTTTCATACCTGAGACGACCTCCTACAGGGGAAGAAGCGTTAGGCAGCATGTCTTCTGTTAGTTTACTGCCAATATTTACAATTAACCACCTTACAGAAAGCACAAACGGGCCTGATTGGTGTGTCATTAGTTTAGCAAATAACAGTTTACTGTCCCACATGTCTGAGTTGTTTAATTAGTAGGAAAAAAATAGCAGCAGGGGGAAACACACAGGATGTGAAGGTTAAATGGAAAGGTCACTTGTTTGCATGCTAAACTCGTTTTAATTATTTACTTATTTTTCTGCAGCTACTATATTTGATCTAGATGCAGTGTTCGTATACCACATCAGTCACATCATATCAACCAGTAGACAAGAGCAGTTTTGAGCTGGATTGTATTAAATGATGTACAATGTTCATATTGGTTTTCAGGGCTGTATTAATTAGTTGCAACAGTTTGATTCCGCCATAAAGACTTATGATACGCAAAAGGGAAAAAAAATGTACAAAAATTAACAATTTAGCATGGGAGAAAATTTCCACAGCATGAAACGAAACAGAAATAACTTTGAAATGTCATCTTTAATGTAACTTATTGAGACGCAAACACATCCTGACAAGATGATTTATGGAAGATTTTTGCGGATCAATTCATAAAGGTCACCTTTTTCTATTTCTATGAGTAAAAAGGAAATGAGAAAAACAAGGTAGATGAGAAATCTTCAGTGCAGGGCTAAGCCTGATTTCTGAAGGCAGAATTATTTACCGATGTTCACCAATTACATGACAGATAATTAGGACTGTCTTTCATTTGTCCCCTTACGAAACATCGCATAGGGAGTTCCACCTGCAACATAAAAAACAAGTTTAAAATGAAACAAAATATATAAGGTAAATGTGGGTTTAAGGGCTTTTAAGCATAACCCATATGTGCTATTTGGCTGAGGAATGTTAAATGATATCCTGTGAGGTGCACAGGATCTGCTTAGGAGTTGTTTTTGATTCTCTTTATGCTGTTGAGTTATTGCACCTGTTCAGAAGAGTCCAAACTATTGAGCGGTGAAAACATCTAAACGGATTACATCAAGTTGATAAAGAAACTCTTCAATTATAGAGCATAAAAGAGAAATAAAAAAATTCTTCAGACTTAATTAAAGACCAGAGATATTTTCTAAATGCAACATTTAGACAGTGTTAGGTAGTTTGAAGGTATATTCTCAGTCTCTGAGGATGTGGTAATTCTAGCAGCTTGAAAAAAAAAAACATCAGGATTTTTTTGTTTAATCTTTAAAGACATTTCCTCCTATTTGAGGAGCTTCCTCAAATCCTGCAATGCTCTCTCTAACTTGGACAAGAAGCTAAATTTCTTCAAGAATCTAACAAGAAATCCATTTGTGAGAATAGCCACAAATTTTTTGATTTGTGGCAGAATACTACTAGGAGACTTTAGCGTGCACTTAAGTGAGGTTTTTCCTGATGATAAAAGATGTTTTTTTATTGTGGATTACAAGTAGTAAAGTTTAAGAAAAGACAATAGTTGCGACGTTCATAATTAGTTTTCATAACCACTCTCAAAAACAATTGAGACAATTAACTATCTCCTTTAAGTGTCAGCGTTATCAACAACTGTTTCATGTAAAACTAAAGAGATAAAAACATTTACAAAAATGGCTTGGAAAGTTTTGACAACTGTCAAAGGTATTTTCCTTTTTAGTTTCCATCAAATAAATTAAATTTCCTTGTGCATTTCAGTTGTTTTGTCGTTGTGTTTGTTTATGCTTGGTTTCAGTTAATCGATTTTTATCAAACGAACCTCTCTGGAACTGTTTTGATGTTTAAGCCTGTTTTGCCCGTCAAGGCTTCACCTTGAGTTTTCGTTATCATTTTCCCCTTTTTGTTCAAGCTTTTGATTTTTTTTTAATCTTTTAAGCTATCTTTGTTGGTGGCATGAAAACCGGCTGGTAAAATTTAAATAAGAAAATGTTCATTAAAATAAAACTCAGGGTAGCAAAGGCTGGCCAGGAAACAAACTGGAACCAAAGGCGGGTGCAGAGTCCAAGCCGTCAGAGTCCACCTAGATTAAAATCTAATTAACAACAAGGACGGCAAAACAAACAGGGAGTGAGAATATTCTTATATAAAACGATAGTGAAAGGGTCTGTACAGATGACTGGTGGAAACAGACAGGCAAAAAAGACCTAAGTGACTTCAAAACTAGAAAAAAAGAATGAAAATATCAATAAAATATCACCACAGAATGTACACAGACAAAAAGGGAAAATAAAAGAAAGACAAGGGGGATTGGAAACCACTTTAGATTCAGCAGCAGACATGAAATAATGACAATAAAACCCAATATTAAAGATGTAATCTGAAACCCCCTGGTGAGCGAGTCAATCTGTGTGGTATTAGGTCCATGGGATCAGTATTGATTTAGTTTTTTTTTAGCACTCAGTTAACTTTTTTATCTTTGCACCTGAACTGATTATTGTTCCATGTTCAGTTTGGTGGATAATAGCTCTCTGGTGGTCCATGCCTCCAAAGATAGCACGCGCTATTGCTGCTTGTCAATCTGAAGGGGAAATATCAGGCCATGTCTACATAGGATTGTATTTTGCTTTAACTTTGCAAAATAGTCCAAACTTTGGGGCAAAGATATTATTTCAAGGCACATTCCATATACAGCAGGGAGTGATCAATTACAGAAAAGAGCGGGAATTGATTTGTCTGCAGAAACACAGAGCAATAAAGTTAGATTGTTTTCAAGACCTCTGCAATGAGACCCTGTCTGGAAGAAGGTCACAGGGCCCGAAATGAATCTTTGCCCTTTTTTGTTTTCAGGTTTGCTGTCTGAGTTAGTTTCTAAAAGGAAATAACTGCACACCACAACATCAAGTTCATTTCACCTTGGAGTGTACGAAAAGGGCTGTTTTAAAATGAATTGTTGTTGCTATGAATAACTAGGATGTATGTTGTGGATAGATTTACATTTATCAGGAAAGAAGTAATCATTCTGTGGACATAAACTGCATGTTCCTACAATGTAATTTGGTGCGAGGGTGTTAGTTTAGCTGTGTGAATGCTAACGCTACTTCACAAACTTTGAGGTATTTTAACCATTTATGTATAAAACAAACAAAAATACTGTTCACATCTATTGCTAGGGACAGGTGGTTGGGAGAAGGAACCCAAAGAAGCAACAGGACACTCCGGCACACTAATTTATCGTCAGTTCATCAAAATTTTCATTATAACTGCAAGAAATGTCATCAGTGTATCTGTACCACTTTAGATGTATATTTAACACTGGGTTAAAATAAAAGTCCTTTTAGTCATCAGATGGTATTTTGAAAGTAACTTTTTTTAATACAGTGATAAACATACATCTGTCTAATGTCATTAAGAGATACAGATACTTTGATGATATTTTACGCATTTATTCATTCACATATCAAAATGTTCGGCCCAATCAGGATTAGTGTGCTAAGACTTTTAGTATTTGTAACTTTTAAACGTTTTGAACTGTTTAACTTTATTTATAAAATAATTTCCCAATAGAACTACATTCAGATCTCTTCAATTCATTTTGGAACTATACAGCATACTTGCTCTATTTTTGTCTTTAACTTTGCCATTTAGGTTTCTTCAATAAAATTCAGAATTCTTCAGCAGGCAGCATTCACACTGCATTTTAGCAGCAAACACAGATTTCTCTACTTAGTTTCTTTTTCATTGTTTAATGTAACGATGCTCCTCTCACACTTGAAAATTTACTTCATGCTCCACCCAAGACTCTTTTTGGTTACGTTTGATTCAGTTAGTTTTCTTTTCACAATACTCTCTCTTCTACATAATATTCATGTCCAGACGTCATCACCGGTCTTTGTTATCTTGTCACTGGTTTAGAAAGGGGTTCAAAATGAAAGACAACTGTCTGCCTGCCAGGGTTTGAAGGCGGGCAGTTTTTTTGCTTGAATGGAAAAAAGAAGCAGTCATTTTGCTGTCACTGTTACGCTGCTTTCGCGGCTTTATTTAGCAGCAACACCTGCTAAAAGTGAAGTAGTCAGTTTCTAGTTTTTCAGATGTTCTCTCCTCATCATGGGAAAACAGTTCTGTTGCCAGCAGGCATGTAGATAAAGACTGCTGGCAGTCCTCAGGGCACTGGCCTTGGTCTGTTTAGAGACAGTGTGCGAAGATGAGTGGGAGTCTTTTGCAGAACATGAAACAAACCTGTTCTCTGCCTCTCTCTGCGCGCCCCTTCAGCTCATTATGCCTGTTTTGGAGCCTGGCCCTCCATAACTTCCTATACATGTGAAAAGCACCCTTAATTACACCCTTTCATGCTTTCATCTTCCTCTGCATATATGATTAATTAACCACAACCTTCAATGTCACTTCATTCCTCTGGGTTTTTGCTTCATTATTTTAGGCTTGCATTATTAAATGTTGTTTATATAGGGGACAGTTATACCAGGGTTCTTACGCTGTTTGGCAATTAAGTGTTCTGGTGCTGCATTCAAGAAATCCAACAAATCAGCTTATAAAAGCTCTCTTTGTGCTGTACGATTACTTGAGGTGGGAGGCTTAAGATACACTACAAACCATTTTCATTACCCATAATCATTCGGAGGGCTTCTTCCAGTGTGAGCACTGAAAGTAGAGGTTATCAAATTAAAATAAAAGTATTTATATGACACATTGAAGAACAATGTGCTGCCTGCAAAACAGTAAAAAAAATATATACCAAACACAAGAGACCAAAATGTGTTAACACAAAAGATAAAACCATTAAAAGTATGCAAAATGACAGGATCGCAGGGTAATTTTGTCCAGAGAGCGAGACCAAAACCAGACACGGAGACAACAGCTGAAGGTAAGTGTGTTTATTTACAAGGTGACTTATATACAGTGCGTGCTTCGTGGTAGGATCTGGAAAGCAAGAGGAACAGGGTGAGTCTCGGGCACCAATCCTACTATCAGCTGAGCACTGCAAGATGGTTTAATTCTTGTTCTTTTGATCTTACAGGTCCAGGAGGTGTCCAGTGGCGAGGAGGAGATGAAGGAGGCGTTTAGGTGATCCAGGAGTTGATAAGCCAGTAATCCTGTCCAGGTGAGTATCCAAGTGTCCGAGGTAAGTATCCGTGAACCCACAGCTCCGTGACGTGGCAAAGAATCTATAAACAAGAGGCATAGAGAACGTAGTCAAAAAGTTACCAATCTTGGTTAGAAACAGTGGCTGCGAATCTAACCCAGGAGGTTCGATGCTCCAGCGAAGGTCTGGTCTCAACTGGAGGCTTAAGTACTGGCAGTCCTCATTATCCTGATCTGGATCACCTGTGAAAGTAGGAACTAGAGGAGCCGCCCCAAGGCGGGGCTAA
>NC_051443.1:13082321-13137166 GCF_001649575.2 Kryptolebias marmoratus
CCTCCCAAAAAACAGGGACCACCTAGCCTGTCGGGGGTTCAACCTCTTAGCTGTTTGAAGATAGGCCAGGTTCTTATGATCCGTCCAGATGATGAACGGTACCTCACACCCCTCTAGCCAATGTCTCCACTCTTCCAGCGCTAACTTGATGGCTAGCAGCTCCCGGTTGCCCACGTCGTAGTTCTTCTCAGCTGGTGTAAGGCGGCGGGAGAAGTAGGCACAAGGGTGGACCTTGCTGTCCTCAGAGGACCTTTGAGACAAGATGGCCCCAACACCTGAATCTGAAGCGTCCACCTCAAGGATGAACTGAAGTTCGGGGTTTGGATGACATAGTATAGGGGCTGAAACGAAACAAGACTTTAACTCATCAAAAGCGGACTGGGCTTCGGCAGACCAGACAAAAGGCTGTTTAATGGAAGTCAATTGTGTGAGAGGGGTGGCAACCCTACTGTAGTCCTGAACAAACTTATAGAAATTTGCCAAACCTAAAAACACTTGTAGTTGTCTGCGGTCAGAGGGGATGGGCCAGTCGGCAACAGCCCTGATCTTCTCCGGGTCAGTCCGATAATGGCCTTGTCCGAAAATGAAGCCCAGGAAGCTGACGGTGGTGACGCTGAACTCGCATTTCTCTGCCTTCACAAATAATTGGTTCTGGTTTAGTCGTTGGAGGACTGCTCGCACTTGGGCCCGATGTTGTGTTGGATCCTGGGAATAGATTAGAATGTCATCCAGATATACAAAGACGGAATTGTTCAAAAAGTCACGTAACACGTCGTTTATGAGGGACTGAAAAACTGCAGGTGGATTTGTGAGACCAAAAGGCATGACCAGGTATTCAAAATGTCCGAGAGGAGTTTTGAACGCAGTCTTCCATTCGTCCCCCTCCCGGATCCTTACCAAATGGTAAGCGTTGCGGAGGTCCAGTTTGGTGAAAATCTTGGCAGCATGAAGTTGTTGGTGGACAGAGTCAATTAACGGGAGAGGATACTTGTTTTTAATTGTAATGTGGTTTAACCCCCGGTAGTCGATACAGGGACGTAGGCTCTTGTCCTTCTTCTCGACGAAGAAAAACCCCGCGCCTAGTGGAGAGGTGGATGGTCGTATGATGCCAGAGGCAAGAGAATCTTCTATATATGTTTTCATTGAGTCGCGTTCAGGGCCCGAGAGGTTAAACAACCGACTAGATGGTAAGGGTTCTCCTGGTCGTAACTCAATTGCACAGTCGTAAGGTCTGTGAGGTGGTAAAGACAGGGCCCGTGCTTTACTAAAAACTGTAGCCAGGTCGTGATATTCGGTGGGTACCTTGGAGAGATCGGTCTGTGTCTCTGAAATGTCCTTAGTGCTTGGGACTGGTAAGGCAGATTGAAGACAATGTTGTAAACAGAAAGGACTCCACGAGTCGATTCTTTTAGCTGACCAATTTATGACTGGATTGTGTCGCTGTAACCATGGAAAACCTAATACTAACTGTGAAGATGGGGCAGAAAATACTAAAAATTCAGCTGTCTCTCTGTGATTTCCTGACGTGATGAATTGTAATTGGGGAACCTTAACTTCAATACGGGTGATAACCTGACCAGAAATATCCATAACCGGAAGGGGTGAGGATAATTGTACTGTCTTCAACTGCAATTGTTTGACTAAATCGCCAGATATGAGGTTTTGTTCGGCACCGGAATCAATTAACGCGTGTATAGGAATCTTTATCTGTTGGTTGATGATGGTGGCATGAACAAATAGTCGTGAGCCGAGGGGTTGCGAAAAACTACCCACTAGTACCCCCTGGACACCTAGTGAGTTTGTCCTTTTAAATTCGGACACTTAGCCCGGAAATGATTCTCTTCCCCACAATAGGAGCATTCCCTGCACTCCAATTTATTCGGCCAACAAGTTCTTTCACGTTGCCTCTCCCTCAAATGATTATCTAGACGGATGGACAAGGTAATTAAATCGTCTAGGGAGCGTGGTTCATCCCGACCAGCTAACTGATCCTTGATTTGCTCTTGTAGTCCGTGAATGAAAACCCCCTTTAATGCGGGCTCATTCCACCTGGATGTTGCGGCTAAGGTACGAAAATCGATCGCGAATTGTACCACCGAGCGCTGCCCTTGCCTCAGATTCCACAACTTCTGCGTGATTTCGGTTTCATTAAATCAAGTGCCAAATGTTCGTTCAAAATCCTCAATGAACTGGTCAAACGGTGTTAGCAGGATAGCACGAAAGCTATATTTGGCCTCGGCCCACTTCAAAGCTCTGTCACGTAGTAGCCCAATGACGTAAGATATCTTAGACGCGTCGTCGATGAAAGACTGAGGTGAACGAGCAAAAACTAGTGAACATTGCAGTAGGAAACCAGCACACTTACCAATTTCACCAGTGAAGTGCTCGGGGGTTGGAGATGAGACCTCACGGAAATGTCCGGAAGTGTGTTCCGGGAGAGACGATGTGGAGGAAGCGGAAGCGGAAGTGGATTCAGTGGCTTGGGGAATTACTGAAGAAAGTTTCTGGTGAATATCTTGAGCGAGAATAGCGAGTTGATCGAGACGACCGGTTTCTGATTGTTGTTGTTCACAAAGTGCATTAATCATCGATTCGTGTCGGGCAAGCAAAGAAGCTGCTTCGGACCCTTCGGCTCTGGGAGAGGTGTCCGCCATCTTGGACGTGATTCTCAGAGCCCACATAAAACTCGTTCCGGAAAAAACTAACTGGCGAAGGTAGGTTCTCGATACAGTCTTTCTACTAATCTTCTGTGTGAAAAGTTATGCTCAAAACTAATCCTCACTTAGTTCTGGTTCTGGCGTCGCTCAGGACAATCGTTTTGGCTGGAGCATTCTGACAGGATCGCAGGGTAATTTTGTCCAGAGAGCGAGACCAAAACCAGACACGGAGACAACAGCTGAAGGTAAGTGTGTTTATTTACAAGGTGACTTATATACAGTGCGTGCTTCGTGGTAGGATCTGGAAAGCAAGAGGAACAGGGTGAGTCTCGGGCACCAATCCTACTATCAGCTGAGCACTGCAAGATGGTTTAATTCTTGTTCTTTTGATCTTACAGGTCCAGGAGGTGTCCAGTGGCGAGGAGGAGATGAAGGAGGCGTTTAGGTGATCCAGGAGTTGATAAGCCAGTAATCCTGTCCAGGTGAGTATCCAAGTGTCCGAGGTAAGTATCCGTGAACCCACAGCTCCGTGACGTGGCAAAGAATCTATAAACAAGAGGCATAGAGAACGTAGTCAAAAAGGTTACCAATCTTGGTTAGAAACAGTGGCTGCGAATCTAACCCAGGAGGTTCGATGCTCCAGCGAAGGTCTGGTCTCAACTGGAGGCTTAAGTACTGGCAGTCTTCATCATCCTGATCTGGATCACCTGTGAAAGTAGGAACTAGAGGAGCCGCCCCAAGGCGGGGCTAAGAACCCAGATCCCTACACAAAAATCTCAACTTTCCTGCTGTATCAAAAGCCAATGAATACAAATTTGTTTTAAGATGAGTCTCAAAAACAGCAAGAATTAGAAACATGAGAAAAAAATGAAGGCTGAAAAGAAAGGATTGTGTGTTATAATCAAGGAGAAAACTTTGGAAATGTTCCTAATCCTGCTGTCTGCTGCGTTGTGACTGTGATGGTCCTAAATCAGCTCGACCGTCTACTGAAAAGAGAAAAAGCTGCACAGATGCGTCACTGCTTAAGTAAAAGAGACACTTGGCTGTTTATTGGTATTTTTAACACTGTAAACGTCAAATCGTGACCTCCGTGGATAATGTGCAAATGACAAATTTCATGTAAAATGCATTTCACTTCCATCCGTCTTTCACTGTTTTTGCATCCTAATGAGTGTGAGTCAAGCGCCAGTTTCTCATATATTTGCATAATTTTCATCTTACAGCTAAATAGAGGCTCTCAGGACCGTCTCCTGTGGAATTAGAGAACAGTTTTGGTTTTGGAGGCAGAAACCCTCTTTGTAATACTAAGATCAGGGATGAAACTTTGCATCTTAGGTGTTTCTGACTCAAATGACCCTCAAGCATTGTTTAGTTATGCTGCCGCTGGAACGTTCAACATGTATGGAGCTCCTCCCTCCTGCCATCCCTTTCCATGCATTTATAAGCAACTGCTGCACATCATCAGCTTTGCATCTCTCACATAGTTTGTTTTTCTAATATTAATCTTTTCTTTATCCAGTAAGGAGGACAGGGCTGTCTAAACAAAAGAATAATATAAATTAAGGGAAATTAAGGTAATAAATTTCAGTATTTTGTTTTAAGTTTGCAATGTTTTACAATTTATTCTATATTAAATTTCACCTTATTTCTTAGCCTTAGTTTATTATCACCCACTGCTGAAAGGCAGCTGATAATGTAAGTGTCTATGTGTGACAAAATATCAAACAAACCACCGAACAATTTGTAATGAAACTTTCAGGTAATAGTCACTGGATGTACATCTATAACTGAGTAACTTTATGAGTCAATCAAATTAAGGATGAGAGGATACATAATCCCTCCAGTGAGTTCTGGGTCTGCCCCGAGGTCTCTTCCCTGTGTGCCTGAAAAACCTCCAAAGGGAGGCGTCCAGGCGGCATCCTAATCAGATGCCCGAACCACCTCAACTGACTCCAGTGGCTCTAACCTGAGCTCCCCCCAGATGACGGAGCTTCTCACCTTATCTCTAAGGCTCAGCTTGGCCACCCTACGAAGGAAGCTCTTCTCAGCCACTTGTATCCGGGATCTCGTTCCTTCGGTCGTGATCCAAACCTCATGGAATTAGGTGAGTGTTGGAACGTAGATGGACTAGTAAATTGAGTTTTTGCCTTTCGACTCAACTCTTTCTTCACCATGACCGATCAAAGCAACGCCCTTATTACTGAAGACGAGGCACCAATCCGTCGATCCATCTCCTGCTCCATCGTACCATCACTCATGAACAAGACTCCAAGATAATTGAACTCCTCCACATGAGGCAGAGACTCACCCCCAACCCGGAGGGAGCATTCCACCCTTTCCAGTTGAGAACTATGGCCATTAACTAGATCTTTAGTTTTTCTCTGACTTATTCTTTGCATCAAAGTGTTCACTTTCTACTGTACATATCTAATTTTAATCTTTATGTCAACCAGCTCATCTGTAATAATGATGAAGAATGAATTTCCTCACAACAATATGTGAATATTGTGCACCAGATAAGCTGTTGTGAAAATAAAACCTTAAAGGTTGATATTTTCTAGCTCTATGCATATCAGTCTAATTTGTTTCAGCCAAAAAAAGTGCTGTATCCTGGGTGATATAGTTCATTCAAGTAGGTGTGAATTAATTTGCTCACTTTTCCCAGCTTCCCTCTTTTTTTCTGCCTCTCTTTTTGGTCGGTTGTCAGCATAATGGTCAGGTTTTTCATCCAAGCAAGGGGCCATTTTATGCTTAATTCAGAATGATTAAACTAGCAAAAAACAAGTCAAATGACAGAATACTTTTCATTCAGGAGTTTAAAAATGTCTTTGGCTATAAAGCAAAGACAGTCATAGCGGTGAGCCTGCTCCTCAGTTAATTAAATTGCAAGAAAAATCATTTTATTTCTGTGTCTTTCGTCTGTGCCAACGTGTAGGAGGCAGCAGGCAAGAGTCAGCCACCATTATTGAACTGGTTTCAGAGCCACTTTACTGAAAAGTTAAGTTCAGTCTACCCTGACACAAAAGCAATTGTGGCGTTGTGGTGCATGCACAAGAAAAATCAGTCTGTTCCACTTTTTCTTATAGATTGAAAGGGGCAGCTTGAATTGGGAAAGCCACGTCTTTGAAACTGATCTGTTACACTGAGCGAACTAAGTAGTGTATTTTACACAGCTGGGTGCTCAGAGCAGGACCTTGTATTGTCACTGCTAACGCTGTTCTGTTAAAAGTGGCTCTTTAGCTTTTAGATAAGGAACAATGCGGCAGGCAAAGTGAGTGGACTTTTTGTTTGATTTAACACAAATAGTGAGAAATACACTGGAGACTTTTTTTGCTTTATCAGAGCTTTTTTTTGTCCTTTAACAGCAGGTCAGAAACAATTTTGTGATATAGCCTGCATTTCCTTTCATATGTGGTAGCGGCGGCGGAAGCACCACTGAGTTAAATGCTGTCATTTTTCAGTAACAGCACTTGTTCAAAGCCCTGTGAAGCAGCCAGAAACACCGCACTGTCAGTCACCCCGCTGGAGGTGGAGTTAAACTGATTGGATTAAAAGACAGAATGACTGGAAGCTGCAGAGCTCTGCTGCCCTCTGTAGGTTATGCATATAAAAAAGGCATTATTATGTGTTGAGACGTGTTAATTTGAGAGGAGACCTGCAGGCATATTAGTGTTCCTTTACAAAAAAATAAAAAAATAACTGCGGTAACTGTTATATCATGCTAAGCCATACAAAATTATCTTTTTAACAGCTCTAGGTGTGAAGGCAGACTTCAAAGCTCTCTGTGAAATGTAGCTGCTCTGTGGTCCTAAACAGATTTTTAATGCTTGAATTCAACTCTGATTAAATGTTTATCCCTGTAGAGAGGAGCCATGGAGTGTCTTTAAAGTAAAAAATCAAGTGGTTTATCCTGAGAACAAGGTGAAACTGAATCGGTGTAATTGATATTTCCTCATTTTAATTATTGTCTTACTGGATATCAGCATACGTTTCACTCCAAAGGCAGTCTAAAGATTTACCATTTCAATTATGAATGTATCATTGTACAGCTTAGCTTATTGTTCAGCTTTCATGGCAAAGCTGAAAAAACATTTAAAAGTTAAAGGTCAAGCATTCCTGGAAGAAATGCATGCCATTCGCCACCTATAAGTTGTAGATGTACAAGCAGTGATAACTTTCTGAAAGTTTCATTAAAATCTATCCAGAGGTGTATGAGATAAATTTTGCTAATGCTACAGACAAACAAGCATTCGCACACAGACATGAGCAAAAACATTATCGCCTTCAGTGGTGGGCAATAATTATGTGTTTTCTGAAAACACATCCAGTTGATGTATAAACCAGTAACTTAGTATAAGCCTTGTGCCTTCGTTTTGTTACCTGAAATCCAGGGCCTTATCAATAGAGTGACCAGCAGCAGGTTATTTTATGCAGAGACAGACATGAGATTGGGGCATATATTCTTCAGGAGACTATACAATGGGTTGTTAGATAAAAAATTGAATCAAGTGTTTTTGACAATCCATTCTGTTTGGATTCAAGTACAACACATAGGTTGAATGTGAGGGATAAAATACACTTTTTAAACCCAACAAAATAAGGCACATGAGATTAAAAACAGACAGCACGCCTCTGCTAAAATAACAAGCTCAAATTTTGTGGTGGTTTTTTTTGTCCTGTAATTTCAGTGCCATAAAAATGACCACATGTGCCCACGGAGTAAGAACCATCCCATGTGAACCCTGAAGAAAGCATTGCTCATCAGAATCACACCGTGTGGTCAGATATGGTATTCAGCCCAGAAATGGTTCAGATTTTTTATTTATTTATTTTTTTTGTATCTACAGCAGATTAGCTTGTTGTGGTGTCAAATACCCTCTGTTATGACTGCATACAGGTTTCTACGTGAACCCTGTGTTTGGACAACATGCAACCCATTCGGCACTGCTGCTGTAAGCATGTCAGTGGCATGGGCTTCATTAGGCTTCTGCCACTCTACACTAAAACCTGGGTAAGATTGTGACAAAACTTGTGGTCTGAGTGAAAAGATGGACAATAGCTTCTTACACAAAGCATGAGTTGGATATGTGCAAAATACATTTAAAACCTGAATCACTATTGAACTTTTATTGTTTTGTCTTCTTTGAACTTTGTAGACTGCTGACTCACTTTTATGCACCTGGTTTTGGAAGGTTTTCAATCCCTTAAATGTATAATGTTTTGCTGTCTGTGCACCTTTGTTCCTGTATACTATCATGGTTTGAATATGTAGATTTAAAATTTTGTGTTAAAATTAAAATAACAAATACAAAATGTAAAGACTGAAACTTTTGTTTGGCTTTCAGTATAAACCAGTTTAATTTATAGTAGTTCATTTATAGTATTAAAAAAAACAACAGCATGATTTCACTAAAAGATTGCAGGATTTTTGCAGGCACTAATCAGGAGCAAATCAGAATTTGCACATCCACCTAATTCTCAAAGCCCCCTCAAAGGGAGACATGCGTCACAAACTGTGCTGCTTACCAAACAGCATCCCTCTGCGCTGAAACAGTTTGTCCACAATTAGATGAGATGATTTATTTGTGTAAAGAGCTTCTTTAAGCACAAAGTGCTCAACACTGTGTATTGTCTAAGAGTTGATGGTATTTGTGTCTCAGGAGAAGAAACAGAGGAAGAGGAGTAACCTGCTGCACTGTTGCTTTCACAAAAAAAGGGCGGCTATGCCAGGAAAAGTATAATTTATCCTCTCCTTCAGTGATGAATGTCAAACATTGTTGTTTTCAAAGACAAAATATAAACAAACTATGTAACTTCTAATTGTTGCTGTTTTACATTCAGAATAAAAAAAATGTCTGATAGAGCATTCCAGCTGATAGTGCGTCATATTAAAAAGGTTAAACATAACCCAACATAATTAGGTATGCAAATAAAACTTGTTCCCATCTTGCAGTCACATTCTGTCCCAGTTGGCAGCCATGCTGAGGAAAAAAGGGGTCCTGAGAGAGTGCAGCAAGCACACTTTGGTCCAGAACAGAAACTAAAATCATATATTTTAATTTAGTAAGTGATAAGACTGTGTAGTGTGATTTTTGTTCCTGGCTAATAAGTGTGATTTCCCAACTTCCTTTATTGCAAAACAATAGAAAATGTCCATTAGTCCTTTTAAACTTCCCCTTTGTGACTTACAGGATGGCTTCTGATGAATTTTTATTATCTTTTTTGTGTTGTCTAAATTTATTTGCTAAAATTTTAAGACTAGAACTTTGTCAAAATTCCTTAACTTACTTGAAAATCAATAGCAAAAAAAGCAAGTTTGTAAATTTGTTGTCAAAGCACAAGTTTTTGGATCAAAATAGTTTTTGTTTCCCCCATTTTGTTCACTTATAAAGAACTGAGAAATTATAGTTGTAAACCAAGAACAAGAAAAAGGTGAAAATTTGTGACCTAGTGTAACATGAGAATGCAATGATGATCAGGAAAACACAAAGTGTCACTTATTATTTTAAAAGTACCATCTTGAATATAAGTCCTGCTTGATACATACTGACCACATTGGTTTGTGTTTAAGTTAATTTGTTTTAGAGCATGAGCCGAACAGCTGACTAAAAAGTTTCACATAACATTGCACCTTTTATGAGCCACATTTTTAATCTGAATTTGACCATATTTTTATTCTAATCTCTGTTTTGTTTTGTTGTTTGTTTTTTTGCCTCTGTAAAGCATTTTGAGTAAGACCTGAAGTTTGCTGTAAGAAAACTTTTTTCTCTGTTTCTGTCACTTTTGTACCTGCTGTGTTTGTAGCAGAAGGTCATGTTTAGGTTGAGCAGTGAGAACAGCTATGATCTGATGCAAAAAGATCAAAATGTTTACACCTACTTAACTCAATAGCCATTTGTTTTGGGGGTGAGGGTGGTTTGCAGCATACAATTAGTGCTACTTGTTTTATGAATGCAGTGCTGAAAAGGAGCAAATAGTGGGAGCAAATGATGCACCAAAATGAAGTAAAAAACAGGCACTGCACATTTTTAGTCAATCTGGGCCTCAGTGTACAGTCTAATAGCTGCTATGCTATGGCAAGGCTACTTAGCATTTAGCACTACCATTTCATCTACTTTTTTACTACTGCTACTTCTAGTTTACTTATATAGCACTTTTAAGCACATTTAAAACTTACTTACAACACTTTTCAAAGCTTTTTGAGTGAATGTCTTGTTGGATTTAAGGCTGTTTCAGTGGCATGCTGTTTAAACTGGCTATACCTACAGTAGCTACAAAAAATAATTGATAACAGTTTAAGAATGTTATATGTGACAAAATATCTATGACAGTGTGTTTTAGTTCATTTTGTAAATGGTGATTTATGCTGTTTTTTCACCTGTTATACTAAATAATTATTTCTTTTTATGCTTTACACTACTTTAAGTGGCTACATTACAAACATGTTGGATTATCAGTTTTTACTTTATGAAAGGAAAATGAAAAACAATATTTCCTTTTAGCTTTCACTTGCAAGACCTAGTTATCTAATTTGTAGCCAATGCAAACATGTTTTTTGTTTTTTACATTTTGTCATTTTTCCCAAATGTTTTATACTGTTTACCTCCTGTAAAATAAAAAAGTAAGATTATGGTGTTAACTCTGTTTTGATCAGTTGGCTATGTCTTTAATTATGTTTGTGACTAACAGACCAGCTTTGAATTGATTTTCTTCCGAGTATACTTAAAGATTGCATGGACTGCTCACCCTAACAGTCCTCAGAAGTGACATATAGCTGCTGGCATTCCAGACCTCAACACGAAAAGAGCTGCATGCTGAAACACTAAATAAGGTCATCGAGCTATAAATACAGTTTTCTTGTCTCCAAGCATCAAATGTTGAAAATCAAACACTTAACCCGTACATTTCCAGCTGCTTCACTGTCAGCCTGCTCTGATTGGATTGAAAGTTTGGATATGACTTTTCACCAAGCCAATAAAGGCTACTGAATAAGCCTGTGTTGTTTTAGTGTAATGTCATATAAGTGTTAGAGCACTGCAGAGGACAACAGCTGCTTCAGGCGAGGGTTTTAAATCAGTGTGTAAACATAAAAATGCAATTACTGCTGCGTCACGGCTCCTGTCAACATGCACTTTGGACAGGGGTGGGAGAAAGAAAAGCCACACACCAACTGCATCTAATTTTAGCCTGCACTATTCAAAACTTTTTTTATTTGGGTCATAAACGTGAAAGCATTAACTTAACTATAAAATATATATAAATGCTTCCATGCTCAGTTTATCTTGGCTGTGGTTCATTTTCTTTGAACAAAACAAATAGCTAGGTTGTAGTTAGGTTTACTATTAACAAAGATTTATTCTGAAACTTTTTTTAAAAAGTCACTTACGTTATTCACCTTCTACATACTACAAGCTTCTCTAAAGCAGGGTGACGATGCTCAGTAGCTTTGTTTGGTGCTTTTAATGTTTTTTTACACCAAACTTGGCAGCATTTGCCACATCCTAATACTACAGTTGGAGTGGGCAAAGATATACACACTGTATTTTAAATTAGATCAATTTCACAGTGGTTGTTGCTTCATATTTAAAATAAAAAGATTAAAACTTTACAAAATCCGCAACATTATAGTCTAAATGTTTTTCTCAATTTTGCAGCCCTTGCGGCTGGGAAATAGCAGTGTCAGGATGTCAGCTGGTCTCCGCTTTTTTTTTTCAAGCAGAACTGTGAGAAAGTGCACCACAAGTAAAAAAAATTGAAGAAAAAGTTCGAAGGATGTCTTCCTGCAGTATATGTGTGAAGAACTGGGTGTTAACCACATCATCCGTTTGTGTAGATTTTCCTTAAAGAAAGACAGAAGTTCACTGAATAAAACTGCACAACAGCATAAATCATCATGCCAAAAATGGACTAAAATGCATTGTCACTGATATTTTATTAGCACAACATTCTTAGACTGCTATCAATTAATTTTGTAGCTACTGTATGTAGAGCCAGTTTAAACTGCATGCCACTAAAACAGCCTTCAATCATCAACACATTCACTCAAAAGGCCTCGGAAAGTCTTTCCTCTGAAGGATATTTCTTCATTTTGTATTTTGTGGGTGTTGTTGGCATTCTGAAAACTGTTATTGGTGCTCAGCCAGGGATCGCGAAGGCCATGGCCTTTAATCTACTTCATTTTTATCCCCATCGAACCATGCTGTGGCCACAGTGGTCTGAATGGGGGGCTTTGTAATTCTTGAAGTGACCTCACCCACCATGACAAAGCGGTGCGATCACTCAGCTTTGTTTTGATTTGCAGGAACCCTTTCCTCTGAGGGAGCAGATGGATCCCAACCATGCCGACAAAATACAGGCGTGGACTGAACCGTAAAGCACTGAGAGCCCTTCTTAGGAAATCTATGGTTTTCAAATGTTTTGTCGTGCTTAAGGAAAACCTACCTTGGTAACCTTGAGCTCAGGATGTGCTCCAGTCTGTTGACAGAAATTCACAGACATCTGCAGTCCGCACTGGTTATAGAAAAGATGTGAGACATATCAGATGGTTTTTCTTCTAATTCTGACTTCATTATTAGTTCTGCTTGACACAATTGACACTAGAATACTGATTAAGAAATCTTCCCCTCACACATTTAATGTGCCATTTGAAGAAATGCCTGTGCAGCAACGATTCTCCAAATATGTCAGATCAGCAGCTTTAATAACTCAAACAAAGGCCTAGTATTAGTTGAAGGAATGCACATCGCCCATCACCTTTCATGGCAGAGTTTGAGACTAAAATCATCTTATGCTGAGAAATGATGTAGTGTTATTGATTTGGGTCAAATCTTGAAAATAACATTATGCAATATTGTTACTCTCAGAGTATGTGGTGAGAATTATCCTCAGCTACTACTATGTCAATTTTTTGCTCTATAAAAATATTAATTTACATTCGAAATCTTTTTGAAACTTGTTGTTTGCTTGTTTGTTTTTTATAAAAATATAAGCTCAGTCCGAGTATAATAAGACATTAGACTTGCTGCAGTTGTTATTGGTATTAATATGCAACAGCAAATAGAAGCTTCGATATTGTGAATTTATTTTAAGCAGGCAGGAAACAATCGGTCATATGAGCAGAACAGACCTTTGAACAAATTCCATTTGAAACAAAGACAGCCAGGAGTGGGCTCTTCGGGGAACAGTCAGCATTGTGTCAGCCAAGTTGAGACAAAAGTCAGCTGGAGACACCATCAGCAACTAAACAAGGTGTAATAAATAGATAAACCATCACCTAGCCCTATTTCAGAGCAAAACAAATTTATATGTATTGTTTACAAATTTGACCCAAACAAGGACTTCTTTATGAGAGGTTAACCTAGCGAGCATCAGTGTTTATGTTAACTATCTTCTTTGTTTGCCAAGGGAGGGGTGCTCTGTTGTCCACTTCACCGTTTCCTGTCCCATATCCTTAAACTGTGTGGAAAAATATTGAGAAATGAGATAAACAAACACGTCAAAGTCAAGTTCATGATACATGTTTTCCTGAGACTGTTAACTATCTCAAAGCTCAGTTCCTATGCTTATCAATTGCAAAAGATTCTTTTAAATCTTAAGTTTTGATGCGCACCCGATGGCAGACACTCCAACAAAGACGGTGTCATCACGAAACTCTGGAAAATTCCCGATCTGTGCTGCTTCAAGTTGCCTGCCTGGCCACTTCTTGGGGGGAGAAGCAGCAGTTTGTTTAACTAAGTGTTAATATAAACTTTAGGAGGCCACCCCCCTGCTGACACCACATCATTCGACATTTCCACGTTTTCCCTGACAATTTGTTCCTCTGAGCCGCTTCAGGCTGACAATGAATGGACCAGTGCCTAAATCACTTGAGCAGAAGTGAGACCACCGAGTCCCAATTTGAAGGCAGATAAAAACTGATTTGGGATGTTTGTTTTGACTGTCCCTCTGCAGATGTTCCCACAGTCAAAACGCAGGAGGCAACACTGAAGACGATGTGCGAAAGAAATCAGCTGCCTTCTGCAGAGGAAGGAACAGTGAAAAAAAAAAATTAATTAAACACAAAATCAGCTTGTGTTCTTCCTGTTTTGCCTTACAAGGGACTGCTTTGTCATCCTTTTTTAGATTATGTAGCATTCTTTATTTAAAAGTCATAAGGAGAAATCAAAAGCATCATGGCAGCAAAGTGAAAACAGTGACACATCTCAGACTTTTTAACTTTTACCCAGAATAAGTCAACTGCACAAAAAAGGAAGTTGTTTTGTCAGCTACACTGGCATCCGCCCTTAATTTAATTATTTCACTATTTCAGGTTTTCAACTATGACTCAGGCTCAAATACCTCCATTATTCCACTGATTAATGGTAAACTTTGTACAGATAGCCTTTGTGCCCAGATAATAAAACAATTCAACTTCAGGTATAATATGATTGGTCTTTCAACACCACAAGCAAATATTTATTTAAGGTATTTTTTTACATGTTTTTATCAGAATTATTATTTTTCTTTTGCATAACCATGGTGGCTCAATTTTATTTTACTAATTAATTGATGTTCAGATTTCTGTCAACATTTTTGGTTGGATTGTTATGATTATTAATGTTATGTGGTTTTGTTTTTTTTATTCTGCAATTTAGAATATGTTTATTTTTTTCTGGAAGTATTTTTCAAAACCAGTATTTGCCATATTTCACTACCTGTGACCTTAAAACAGCAACAACAATGACAGAAATCTGTTACACAGAGACAAATTTCAGCAGGATAAAATACTCTGCCGACAGTGGTTTTAAGATTCAACTACATACAACCAGTTATCAGACATTTTAAAGTGTAACTTGTCTTGTTGTGGTATTTTTAGTTTACAGAAACCCATAAGTGTTAAAACTGAATTAGAGTCAGTAAAACAAATGCATGTATGTCTCAATAGGAAAATTAATTAGTAGTAAAACTGCAGCAATTTTCAACTGGGAAATGTGCTTGGTAATTAACTCATCTTTTTTTAATGGCTCTAACTTGGTAGGAAAAAATTTCTAAGGCTCAGATTTTTCTGACATTTTCTGGCATATCCATTCTCAGAAGAAAAAAACTTAAATAAATTTACAAGAAATTGCCTCTGGTAACTTTAGCTGTTGCTGAGATCAGATCCTAGATTTGAACTCCTCCAGGTCTTCTGGTGCTGTGACCTCACACAAAACTAATAACATCTCTGTTAGCATCAGACGATTTAATTTAAAGTTATTTGTCAAATGGTACCTAATACAGATTTACCATTGGTGTTAGCTACCATTGCTATATATCACATGTCAAACTCAAGGCCGGATCTGGATCTTGGTAACATTTTATCTTGTCCCCAAGATAACATTTAAATTTGATCAGATCTGGCTCCCCAGTTCGACACGGATCAAGTCTTTATCGCTTCTCATGTTACTTAAAAAAACTGAGCCTATTTAGTGAAGTCTTGTGACAGTTACTTTGAAGGCAAGGAAGTTAAGTTTTATTTTCTCAGTAATCTTTGATTTCGACGTGGAAAAGGCAGCAGAGAACGTCCAACCAGATGGATCAAACTTTTGTTAATAAAAACTTGCAGCCAAGAAAAGATGTCTGGTGTCTGACTTGAGTTAATATGCATCAGAATAGCAGGGAGTTTGTTTTAATGTATATTGTCTTTTTCTGTATTTTTTTCTTGTTTCAGAGGTAAATGTTAGTAGCTGTATGGTCGGTTTTTGCTGATGGCTTTTTAGATGTTTTCATGGAGAAATTTTCATAAATACACAGAAGAAATTATTGCTAATGATGTGTCTTTTTAAGTTTGATCTATTTTTCTTTGGTCATTAAAGAATGTTTGTTTTAAATTTTATATATTATGTAACTGGAAGAAGATAATTGACATTTTTATATGAATAATTTGACATATTACATATAAAACCAGGGTTAATTTGTGTATTTTTTCAATGAAAATTTGGTTGAGATTGGCTCTTGGCTAGGAGTTTTTTATTTTAGCCCTGTTGTTTTACTAAATTTGACACCCTTGCTATATATACATAGAAAATAACATGAACTGGATGACATCTGAACACATTATTTGGCTTATAATTACTTGTATATTTATCATATAGTAATTTGGTGGTATTTTGTGCCACTGTCTGCACGAGAACCTATGTAACCATTTCCAATTAAAGGACGACTATGGGTAAAGCTGAGCTTATGTTGTCCTGCTGTGCTGAGGATGAACATAGAGGATCATTCAAAGAGAAAATGGAGCCCACTTCTAAACCAGGGATTAAGGAGTCTTGAGGAGACCATCCATCAGGAAGTCAAGCTAATACTGCTGGATTGGTGAGTGCGGATCACCAGGATTTAAACTGAACCCATCAATTACCTGTGAGTGAAAAACAGAAAACTAGAAAATAAGAATTATATAGCAATGATAACGATCAGTAACATTAAACTCGTTCTCTCCTCTCATACATTATAAGATTACGTTGTAACACCTTTAATTTTCTGGGAACGAGTTATCCAGTTTCGTGTCTGAGGTTTACGCATTATTTTGGGATCATGTGTTTGAACCATTCTTCTTTCCAGAGTGGAATGATTATACAACAGACAGCAAATTTTCTACAGTGTTGAGGTTGGGGCTTTGAGAAGGCCACTCCAGAAGCTTAAAGTTAGTCTGTTTTAGTCATTCAGAAACCAGTTCTGATGTGTATTTGGGATCATTTTCACACCCAGTCAGCTGTTGATTCAAGGTAACATTGAAGAATTTGGAAGTAGTCCTCCCTTTTCATTATTCCAAACAGTCTGTGCAATGCACCAGCACCACAGCATGATGCTACCACCATCATGCTTGACAGTGGTCCCATAGCTCAATCTTTGAATTGTCTGACCATAAAACCTTCCTCCAGAAGGCAAGCTGCAAAATTCAGCCGAGCTTGAAGGTGTCTCTTTTCTTGGGCGGCTCTTGTACTGTTTAGTTTAGCTTTATCTTCCTGTACACTTAGTTTAGTTCTGTACATTTAGTCATGCTTAGATCTGTTGGTTTAGCTTAGCTTATTTAGACAATTAGTTATCTGTAATTTTGTTCATTATCATGTTCTGTAATTTTGTTCTTGTGTTGTAAAGCACTTTGAGTCACCTTGTGCTGAAAAGTGCTATATAAATAAATGTACTTACCTACCTACCTACCTGGCAAAAAAGTGTTTCAACTCAACGACTGAGAGCTGAGATGCAACTGTAGGTTTGTTTGCTGCTAAACCAGAAGCTAAAGCACACAACCCAGACCTCCTACATTAATAAACATTTTTTTTTTGTCTGTTTTTATCAAACCCTTCCCATGAGTAAACACTTCTAACATTGGCCTTGTGCCCTGATGTTCAGCTGTCCACTGGGCTTAAATTAACAGGTTCAGCCCCGGTGAGAATCATGTCAGGAAGTCTGTGTACACAAGTCAGACAGCTCAGCCTTCACGCGATAAAGGATGACAAGAAGCTAACGAGAGGAAACAAGTTGTATACACTATGTAAAAATGAGGCATGAGGGTGTTTTGTTTTAAATGAGATTTATTCAGCCCTGAGGAATAATTCTCAGGTCTAATCATAACCTGTTTGTTTTCAACAAAAAGCTAATAAGAAAAACCTTCAAAAAGCTTCTTTCATTTCAAATTGCACATATTAAAGCAACAACAAGGTGTGTGTTAACTTTCAACACGTTTTATGGTTTAGGAAAAAGATAAACTTATATTACCATCATGAGCAAACAAGTAATAGCAATTAAACTTTTATTACGACGAGAACAACCTGCTAATTACTGAAATAGACCTGCCAGCATGTGCACAGAGGTGTGTGGGTGGCAAAGGACACAGGTGAGGCTCTTGACTCAAGCTTTGTATTTAAAAAAAAAAACAAGCCTAGTGCAATTTAGATTTCAATGCTATTACTGATACACAAGCAGAATAAAGGAAAGAAGGCATTTAAGGCCCAATTCTGTTTCAGAGGACTACAACAAACTCTTCATCTTTGATTTACCTTTTAAATCAGAATTCAGAATGAGGTCACTTCCAACTTAATTGTGTTTAATTACAAGTAAAAAATAAAGTGGAATGTGCTCATTGTTGTAATAACTGACCAGGGTAGTTATTGTTTTCTAAAGAATTAATAAAAAATGTGTTATAAAACCTTATAGCCATCAAACAGTGTAGCAAAATTTGCTACTAATAAATTTAAATAATGTTCAACTAATGTAATGAGTTACAAGTTGACAGAACTGCAGCTATCACCAGCTTTTATGTGCAAGGTGACCATGTTGAACTTTCAGGTCAAAGCTGTTAACATTCCTCTGACTTTTCAATCTGTGTCCACTTTATTTTTCCAACCATTATTTTTCCAATCTTACTTCTAAATTTAAATGGATTTTTAAATGTGGTACAAAATAGACGGACATCTCTTCAAAAAGTCATCAGTCATCAACTGAAGTATACTGTATGTGTAACGTTTTACCCAAATCAATCCCATGTGGGAGTGAATTAGAAAGGTGAAAGAAATAAGGAAAACAAAGTGTGCAGCTAGCATCAAATCAGGAATCTATGGTGGTGAAGTTTGCAGATTAGATCTTCCTGCATCCCTTCCTCTATAAACTCTGCATTTATCTCAGAAATGACCAAATAGGTTCTTTGTTCATGCAAATACCAAAGACTCACAGTTTTACATTTAAGGAATATACCACTTTTAGAGGTCATGAGAATGGCTCTAAAGGTTTTGTCTATTAAAGTGAAGACTGGAAATAGAAAACAAATCCCTCTGAGTTCCACAATCATTCCTGCTCTTATTGACACAATCTGTTTTCCAACCAGAAAACAATTTCTGGCATTTTTCTCTCTCTTTCAAAGCACTACAGTTTTTATTATTAATATATATTATTTTTTAGCTTACTTTCTTCCAAATGACTGTAGAACTGATGTGCTTTCTTTGAGTAAATGCACCCAGAGTCTTTTCACAGAATGTTCCCTCTTTTCAGTTTAACAACTCTAAAAGCTTTTAGGCCAAAGATCTCTGAACTTTCCTGAAAGGTCATTGGATCATCGCTGTCTCGAGTTGAACTTCTCTGATGTGTCAGACAGAAATATTCCTAACGAGCAAAGAAAAGCTTGATTGTAGAAACAGATGTCCAAATAGAGAGTGCTGTTGCTGAGCTGTTGTTGTTGTTATGCTTCTAATGCTCATCTCCAAATTGGCAAAAGTGTGTTTGTTACCAAAATATCTCATGAACCATGGGATGGATTTTAACGAAACTTTCAGGGAGGGATCATTAGATGTACATCTACAACTGATTAATTTTTGGAGCCAACCCAATTTTAGATGATTGCCACAGCCAACTCACTTGAGAAAACACAAAATAGCTATAACTTAGCCAGTTTTACATATACTGAGTAAATTTTGATGTGGTAGTAGCTGAGAGTCATTCACAACACATACGCTAAGCATGACATCTTGCAGTATGAGGATGTACATAACATTATTTTCAAGGTTTGACCAAAACAGCTATAACTGTCATTTCTGAACATAAGAATAATCTTAGTCTAAAACTCATGGAAGGTGGCGGGTAGCGACTTCTAGACCTATAATCTAATTATCAGATGTGTCATACCTCCTGTTGTCTTGTGAAAGTGCTACTTTTGAATGCACAATAAAGGGTTAAACAAATGATCTATGAAGTCTAAAAAACAAGAAGACTTCTCATACTTATCATCTAATATTGTAAAGCTGCATGTGTCAACATCATCCCATAGTGAGGTTTTATTAAAATGTGAGAATTTTATTACAAGAAAAGCAAAGAAAACTAGACTGAAGTGATATTTAAAAATACCACACTTAACTGCAGCCTGTCTCAGCTGTTATGTGGTGAGAGGGAGTGTACATCCCAGGCAGTCCGCCAGTCTGTTAGAAAACTAACAACCACACTTAACATTCACTCCTACAATCACTTTAAATCACCTATTTACATAACACAGATGTTTTATCACCGTGGGAGCTAGAGGAGCCAAAGTTAAGAAAGAACATACAAATAAATAAAAAAGGCATCAGTTGAGGTGTGAGGAGACTTTACGGACCAACATGTCACCCTTCAAAACAGCAAGTTCTTGATGTTTTAATGATCTGATTTCACTTCCAGCAACTAAAAGCATGCTGATAGGTGTGAGGTTTCTATTTGCAGAGGTGTTCTTCTATTTTCGGATGCTCAGAAGCATGATGACACAACGTGTGGATTAAAACATTCCCTGTGCCCTCTCTGATCCCGCTCGCTAACAGGAGTTATTGGGAGCTGATCAAAGAAGCTCCACTGTAGGGGAGCAGACTCGTGGCAATGAAGCCCTCTTACTTTCTGAACCCCTGGAGAAGAGGTCAAAGGGCACACGCTGAAGCAGGTGGAGGCCTTCGAGTACCTGGTCTTGAACATAAAAGAGGGAGGCCCAACTGGACCTTTGTTTTACCGTGGCCGGTCTGAGGAATAAAAGGCCTTTCAGATAACATTTTTATATCAAATTGTCCAGTGATAAAACTAATCACAGCTTTCCTCTTTTGATATTGGAAATCATTTGTGTCATTGCCAAGACAGGTCACACAAAAATCACACATATGAAGGTCTAAATTATAACTCAAGGTCATCCTTTCTGCCTTTTCAAAATCTCCATGAACTGAATAGGAAAAGGAGTGGAACACTATGGGGATGCAGAGGTTTTAAAAAACATGGGTGCTGGTTGTTTTGGGTAATGACAGACTTTTAGTCGACTAAGTTTTGTTTTGTGCTACATTTCTTTTTATTTTTGCCTGGGGAAAAACATCTCCAAATTCGTTTTGTAACAATTCAATAACTGTGAGCAGGAAGAGACACTTAACAAAAAAAAAGAAAAAAACAGTTTGAGTCTGATCATCAACCTAACGCCTTTTTGAAAGTGAAAGCTTTTTGTTCTTTGATGGCACAAATGATTCACATAAAAAAACGCAAGACTGAATTTGGTCAAATGGAACAAAAATTATTTGTTTCTAGACTTGTTAAAGGTGTTGCTTTTTCCATGTTTCAAAGCCCCTTTTTTGTCAAACCTTGTCAATTTTGTTATGCTTTGTCTCATATTATCATGGTAGGTCTTGTGAGATGTGATAGAACTAGAAGCACATGTTGGGGATGACTCTCACTCACTACCACACTAAACTTAGCTTAATATCAGTACATTTCACTATAGTTTAGGCATTTTTGTGTTGGATAATGCCAATTACCTGTGATAGTCCTTGGGTTAACTCCAAAAGTTATACAGTTTTAAAAGTACATCCACTGATTACTTTCTGAAAGTTTCATTAAGTTCCATTTAGTGGTACATGAGATATTTTGCTAACGGTACAGACAAACAAACACACAGTCACAGGCAAAAACATAAACGCTCTTTCACGTTTGTGGGCGGATGATAAAAATGTAATCAATGCTCTGATAGATACACTCACCTGTCATTTTATTTGGTACACATGTGCAATTGCTTGTTAACACAGATAGCTAATCAGTCAATTACATGGCAGCTTTAGGGCTTACAGATGTGGTGAAGACAACTTGCTGAAGTTCAAACCAGGCATCAAAATGGGGAAGAAAGAGGATTTAAGTGACTCTAAAAGAGGTGTGGTTGTTGGTGCCATACGGGCTGGTGTTGGTATTTTAAAAACTGCCGATTTACTGGGATTTTCACACACAGCCATCTATAGCATTTATTGAGATCCATCAGAGCAGGCAGTGCTTTTTCAGTCTCTCATTGTTCAATTTTAGTGACTCTGGGTGAACTGTACCTTCAGTTTCCTGCTCTAAGCTGACAGGAGTGGTGTTCACTGTGGTCTTTTGCTGCTGTAGCCCATCTGCTTCAAGGTTGGACGTGTTGTGTGTTCAGAGATGGTATTCTGTAGACCTTTGTTTGCAACGAGTGCTTATTTGAGCTGCTGTTGCCTTTTTAGTCATCTCGATCCAGTTTGCCCATTCGCTTCTGATTTCTGACATTAACAGGGTTTTTTTGTTCACACAACTGCTGCTCACTGGATATTTTCTCTTTTTTTGGACCATCGTCTTTGAACCCTAGATAGGTTTGTGTGTAAAAATTCCAGTAGATCAGCATTTTCTGAAACACAAAAACCAATCCATCTGGCTCGCATTCAAAGTCACTTAAATCCCCTTTCTAAAGCCCAGTTTGAGCTTCAGCAAGTCATCTTCACCACATCTAGAAGCTTAAAGCTGCCATGTGATTGACTATTTGTGTTAACAAGCAATTGAACAAGTGTACCTAATAAAGTGACCAGTGAGTGTTTGTGTAACTATACTGATAGACTTTAAATTTTGGCATTAAATACATGTTTTCAATAAACTTTTATAGAAATATATATAAATCAGAAACTGAGTCATGTAAAACATCCTTTTCAAACAAGTTTTAGTTACAGAGAAACATGTGGGAAAACATGGTTGCTACAAAAAGGTCAGGAACTGCTCTCATTGTTGTGTTTGCATTTTTTTTTTGAACTTTTGAACCACAAACTCCAAGCTGTTGCAGAAAAATAAGACAAATCGTGCAGAACTTGATAACAGCTATCTGCATGATTCATCTTCCAGTAAAAGGCTCTCTTGTGTGAAATATGACCACTCATGTTAGGACTTTCTTTGACAGTAAAAAATATTTCGACACACACAACTAATCAGGACTTTATCTGGTTTAGTCTTTCAATTTTGGGTGTAGCTACAACATGGGGCAGAAATAATTCCTTGCATTCATGAGAAGACACAGGAAAAAGGTTGTTTCCTCAACGTAAATGTAGAAGATTTTGATGCATTCTGTCTGTAGAGTGAACGTGTTCCCCCTCCGTCCTCAGATCACTAAATCAGACTCTTGTATATTTACATGTGTTTCGACACAGCATATGTTCAGTATTCTTAGTTCTGGCATTGTTTCTTCACACAATGCCAATTCAAACAGCAAATGTGTTATTGAAGCTAAATGCACCGCTGATTACATTTTCCTGTTATGTGTAACAAGTAAGTGATGTTTTGGGGGGGGCTATTTTCAGTGGTTTTAAGTTGCTGCAGCCTGTACAATGCAAACTGCAGGGGGATGCCGTAAGACAATGGTCTTTTCCTAAAGCCTATTTTTAAAATTAGGCCAGCGGATGGAAAAAGGGGGCTCTTGCATAGCACCGATCTTTGAAGTTTTAGTGTATTTTGTCTGTGTTTGTGTTTGCACCTGTTTACCAGCTGTGCTGCTCGCATTGTCAAAGCTACAGTAGTTGCAAGACAAATGACTGTATGGACCTAAAGAGGAAGTTGTAGTCTAATAACGGTCAGCAACAATGGCATGTGATTTAATGAAGTGAATGATTAACATTTGCACATTCTTTTCAAGCAATTACACTGCAAAAACAAAATGATTTCCTAGGTCTTCAGAGGTCCCACGAATTGTCGCCTTTGAGCAGGGTTACTGCTGGGAAAGATATAAAAATATAAACATGTAGGAGTTGACTGCATCAAGTATGACAAGTCTCTTGCTTTCGGGCCATTACAGGCTCATGATTAATAAGCAAAAGCAGAAGTTCCAAACCAAGCAGATGATTCACTGTATATGAGTCATGTGACAACACGCAGGCTTGTAGCTGAAGGTTGCAATTGACTCTTAGAAGTCGTTACACCAAAACTATGTCAATGTGTTTAAAGAGCCCACGTTTAGACAATTGAAACATGCACAAATATGCCACAAGATTCAAAAACAACCACAAAATATCAGGCAGGCAAAATTGCAGACATTAAAAAATAACTTACAACTTACATTCATTATAAATAATGAAATATTCCATGTTTACTTTCTGCTATAATACTGTGTATGTATGTGTTTATTGGTTTTAATGAGTTTTGTAGGAAGTATTCATTGGATGATCATCTACAGCAAATTAACTTTTAAGGTCAACCTAATTCAAGATGGCTGTCACAGCCAGCTGACCTTAAAAAACACAAAAATGGCTGTGATTCAGTCAGTTTAGCAAACATTAACCTAAAATTGATTGTGGTAGTAGCTGAGACTGATACCCAGCATATTCTGAGTACAAGATATTGTGCAAAACCTTCATTTCAAACTTTCCCATAAACTATTTGGAGTCAAGTCTGTTTGTCTGTTAGCAAAATATCTTGTGAACCACTAGGTGGATTTTAATGCAACTTTTATAATATAATTATTGGATGGCCAAAAGTTTGGTCATCAATTTTCTTTGGCTATTTTTTTTTTCAAACGTTCTTTTTAAATCTCTTAGCACTCTATTACGCTTGAAAATAGAAATAAAAATATGTGTGAGTTTCTCCTTTCAGTAGGGATGGATATTTACAGCCTTAGGAAGCAAGAAACATTCTTCTTCCTTGTGCCACTAATACAGCCTGAGACCGTTCAATAATGAAGTTCTGATAAAATTAATACGGCCGTGCTTAAGTCATGTACCTTAAATAACTAAACTTGCTGTCAAATAATGAGAAAAATATTATTAACAGTTAATTTACTTGAGATTTACTTTTTTTTTTTTTTACGTGAGAGTGTTTAAAAGTCACTGGTGTTTGTTATCTCCAGATCCCATGCTTGTTCATTTCACTGCTGTGGTGTTTTCTTCCAGGAAGGAAATATTACTTTAGGAGGAAATTTTTTTAAATGCATAAGGTTCAAAACATCGTCAAGTTCACACGCCAAGAGTCATTCCCAACACCTTATTGTCATACTATTTTCTTTGTATATAATAGGTTGTGTGTGTGTGTAGGGCGTGTGTGTGTGTGTGTGTGTGTGTGTGTGTGTGTGTGTGTGTGTGTGTGTGTGTGTATTCTGATTTACCTGGTATTCATGTGCCTGTATTGTTATTAATGATGTGTTAGTTTGCAGTGTTAGTTTTTATTCATCCATGGGGATTATTTCTATCCAGTTTTCATGGTTTTTTTTTTGTTGAATTTCATAATTCAACTTTATTGCCCAATTAACTTTATAACAAGAAATACACACGAGCCACCAAAAGAGTAAAACCTCTTTTACTGGAGCATGGACCTCTCTATTCAATCAATCAGTCAATCAACATTTATTTCCAGCAGCCAAACGGTGCACAAAGTGCTTCTCAATAGAAAAGTTAAAAACAATTAATAAAACAATACAAAAATGCCAGAGTGCCACTAGGTTTTAAAAGCCTGCCAGAATAAAAGAAGCGTTTCAGATTAGATTTAAAAAGGCCCAGATCAGTGATGGTGATGATGGGTGTGGCAACCAAAAAAGGAACTATTTATAATCTCTGTGTCAGCATATTTACAAAAAGATTGAACAAGCATTGTAAATTTGCAAGGACTGCGAGCAGAGAGCCTACTCCATAGTTCAAAGCAGAGGACACAGCTTAAATTTGCCAAATTGCCTCTTAAAAGATAAACAAAAAGCCTATGGGAAGATAAGACCATATGGTAACTTGTTTGAATGCTCAGCACTATGCTTTAAGAAACCCACACCCAGCAAGTCAACGCACACCAACCGTGAAACAGTTTGTTTCGCCAGCAGCAGGACGTGACCATATGGTAGCGATTGACTCAGCCGTGAGCTCCTCCTTATATCGAGTCAAATGGAAGCGCGTCTGTCTGGCAGCTGGAGCTTGAGCAAATCTGGGTGATGCAACGGGACAACGATCCTGAGCACTCCAGCAAATCCACACCGGAATGACTGAAAAAAAAAGGTGTAGCAATGGCCCAAAGTCCAGACCTCAACCCAAATAAAATGCTGAGGGCAGACATTAAAAAACATTTAACAAATGAAGTGAATCAACTTGGTGAAGAAGAGCAGGTTCAAATAAATTCTACTACAACAAAGTGTACGGCTCATAACGTCATATAGTTGGTAAATTTATTGCTGCTGCAGGTGCTTCTATGAGCTAATGAAGAAAGTGTTACACAGAATGTACAGATGTTGTTACGTTTTCTTTAACATATTGATATTTGCTGCATATTTCAAACATGCAGCACACTAAGGCGAATGTGATCTAATTCCAATGTTTTTGCCCAATATGCGACATGTTGGAATTTTTCATATACAACCCAGGTCTTTTCAGTATGTGGTACTGTAACAGATACATATCCGATATTTTTTTCAAAGCGACCTCAGTGTGAACGTTTACGTCGCATTTCAACCGACTTTTAAGTCGAACGAAAGGACGGAGGTCCCTCACCTCAAAGTCCCACCACTCTCTTCACCACTCTTCATCCACACGTGCCTCTGCACGGAGGCAGCAGCCACAGCTCCAGAAACAACAGTCGTCCTTAACATTTGCGCTCTTTTTTTTCCTTCTCCGTCTTCTTTTATATCTTTTACCATTTGGATACGGCACCGACTGGACAGCAACTTCAGAATCAACACACACGCTAACACTGGTGGTGTCCGTATTTACTTCTGTCATCTCAGCGTGCTGCGGAGCGTGTCGTCATGTCTTCTTCTGCGCATGCAGGTCAATTCAGGAGCTGGAGACCGTTCACACTGGAGTCTGAACGCAAAGAAATCGGATTTGAGCACAAAATGAGAACTGCAGCAGTAGGACCTACAGTGTGAAAGTGCCATGTGGAATCCCCCAGCCCTTCCCCCCCAACACACACACACACAGTTTCAAGTCTAAGACCGCCCCTGGCCTGAGGACTCCACGTTTCTGCTGAGGAGCGTCAAAGGAAACCTATTACTATTTGTCTTAAAACACATAGTCATTGCCGGATATAACTGTGGTGTGAGCCGAGTTACTGACTCTACAAACTGAGTCCTTACACCGACTTTGCACGCATGCGCCTCGTGCGGGTTTCCTCGTGCGGCAAAGGGAGTAATAAAGTGTGTCACAGAGGGGGTGTTGGTTGGGAGAAGTGTGGGGGTGCTGCGTTTTGGGGTTATTATAGGTTGGGGCAGAGAGAGGGGTGGGGAGGAAGGGGTGCGTCTCACCCCACCGAGGACACACGCTGACGGACCAATCGCTGCTCCGCTTCTGTAGTAGTTTTTATGACTTTGAGTCATCGCTGCAGACTTGACAGACACACTCACACACACTCACACAGAGAGAGAAAGAGGAGAGGACCTCGTGCTCTTACCGCTCACAACAAACTCTCCTGCAGCTCTGCTGAACTTGGAAACCCCCCCCCCCCCCCCCCCNAAGTTGTTTGTTTGGCAAAAAAGAAACTTGCACGGTTCTTCTTCCAACTTTATTTATTTATTTGTTTCTTTTGAACAAGTGAAGGCAGCAAGGGGGAGAAGTCGAGGCCCGGGAGCGGGGGACACTGAGCGCTGGTTTCTGTTTGAATGAAGAGAGGAGAGCCGCGGACAGAAACCCTGCAGCTTTCTCTGCGTTGCACCTGCGAACATGACGCGACGACCGTGCGCCATTTACGCGGTGGGGACCATCTGCGCCCTCCTGCTGCTCTCTGGAATCGGACTGATGCTGGCTCAGGTTTTTCGCACGCTTATGCACAACCGTCTAAAAAAGGTAACAGAACTGTGAGAGCCACGTGTTTGTTTATTTATTTATTTATTTTGTAAGTCAGCTTCTTGTGCTCCGCTCCTTTGAATGAATGGACTGCTGTGCGCAACAAGGTTTGGTGTTTTGGGAAAGATGGGGCAACAATGATGGGATTGTGTGACTCTTTTACAGATGATCTGCTGTGTGCAGACTGTCAGTAGATGAACTGTACTTACATAGCGCCTTTCTAGCCGGCCAGGACACTTAAAGCACTTTACAACACAGTCTCATTTACCCATCCACACACACATCTATACAGCACTCTACAAAGCTGATCTGAATAAGTCATTCTGTAGAGTTTAATTCCTTAAACTCCATTCATACATCCATACGGCACAAATCAAAGTCAAAGTGGGGTTCAGTGTCCTGCCCAGGGACACTTTGACATGTGACTGTTGCCAGGAATCGAACCTCCAGCTTTTACATTGGAGATGCCGCCCCAAAATATCTCAGCCCATTCTCAGCGCCCATGACTTGGCTCGTCGAGTTTCTTCTCATGGATGCAACATTTACCCCTTAAAAATAAAATAAATAAAAAGATCTGCATAACTTGGAAAGCTGAACTTGAAATGACTGAATATGGGCGATTCTTTAAAAAAAAAAAAAAAAAAAATCATCTCAGTGCGTTCAGATGACTTTGGGGCCCAGCAGCAACAGGGATATAAACAAATCCATTCTGCTCCATTTGGCAAATGACTGAGCTGCTTTGAAACATTTGCACTAAACCAAAGTAACTTCTGCAACCTTTAGATTGTTGAAATGAACTTTATTGACACAAAGATGCCCGCAGCAAAGAAGTGACACTAATAAACTGTCTTGTGAGTGTTAAGGAGCCAGCACATCAGCACTTCCTCTTTATACAGCTGAACTGATAATCATCAATCCAGTTTTCACTTGCATACAGTTTCATATATTTTACATGTCAACAGAAAATGATCCTCCAATTGGCAGTGTATAGTGTTGGCTTATGGCACCATTTATGTTCATGTTTATGCCTGTTGAAAACAAACCGACTCCACCATTTTTCTCATCAGGTAGCAGTTTAAGCTACATTAGACATGACTGAACAAATATTTTCACTTTCCTGCTGATTTCTCATATCATTCATATTACACTTTCTGTTCTGGTTTTCTGGTAATGTCAGTGGTCGAAGTGACAAAAAAAAGCTGAATTTCAAAGATATAGTTCAGCAATTACATAGACAGCTGGCCTTGTTGGAACATGGTCTGCAGTCCATTGCAACATGGACGCCATCTTAAATTTACTTAATTCACATAGATATCTGAAACAAAAATAATGCACTGTAAATCTTCACAACCATTTCTTTGCTTGAGGCCATGTCCTCACAGAAACCTAGCTTTTTCTAAAGCAATATTTCTTTTTTGTTGTTTTTTAAAATAAGAACATAAACAAGGCATTGTCTCTAAAACTGTCTTCATCTGCACAAAAATACAGAAAACTACCCAAAATGCTGCAGCAACTGTACCAGGCCTGTAGGTGGTGCACTAACGCTGCCACAAAAATACACCAAAAACAGGAAACAAGGCGTGGCGCATACGCATAAAGCCTGCGTGCTTGGGTGCAAAATGCAAACACAACAAGAAGACGAGGACACCCTGGGGTCATAGGTTAGATTAGAAGTGAGGCTATGACATCATCATTCTCAAAAGATTGGATATCAGTTGTCTACAGTTAAACGCAAGAGTGGCAATTCAAGATTGTTTTCACTCTGGAGCTGTTTTTTTTAAGAACACACTTTTGGGGCTCTTAAAACATTGTTTCTGTGTTGACACAAAGCTGAAAAGATTAAAAAGAAAACAAACTTTTGTGTTACAAAAAGTGTTACCATGCGGACTAAGCCAAAATAACTATAAAACCTTTGAAGTTTGTATTGTCCAGATTGTAGAAATTCCCTCTGAAACGTGACCTCTTCTCAGTAAGCTGTTAGCTTGACCCAGCCATTAGAGTTTCTCCCCAATCCTTTAAACTGAGGTTGTTCTGACTGCTGTCTTCTGTAGGTACAACACTGACTACTTTATTCAGAAGTATGAAGAATAAACAAAGCTATAACTACTCACTAGGAGAAAATTGGAAGAAATGCAAATGTTGGTATGAAAAAAACCCTGAATACACAGGAAAAACATGCAAAGTTCACTCATAAACTTGATATTCAAATTGAGAATATTTCAGTCAGAAGATAAAACCACGACTCAGCCAGGCAGCCTGAGACTTTCTAACCTTTCAGCTCACTCCACATTGGTTACTTATTGACCTTTAAAGGCAAACAAAGGTCCCTAATAAATACCCATGGATATTAGGAAGTGAAATGAAGTCTTTACTTTACAGTATGTAACAGAGTTCTTCCAGCTTGTTGTTGATAGAGTCACACAGAACAAGCAGCTGTACAGACTAAACCTATGTCTGCTATCGGCCTTATTATTAGTCTGCCATCATCCCATCTGGATCACTATCAAACCTCTGGGAACACAATGCTTTTTGTTTACAATGAGCTTAACGTGCTGTCTCATTTATAAAGAGCCGCGTCTCTTCACCTGCACTGTGAGCAACAAGAAGCTCCTTCTGTTAGATCCACTAAGTTAGAAAAAAGGGGAATTATGTGCACTTGTTTAATTTGCAGCAATTCACAACAATGCTATTTATAAAAAAGACCAATTAACTTTGTTATGGCTTCATAAACTCACTATTCTTCATACTTTATAGAGCAAATAGAACTGGTTTAGTTTCATTATTATGGCTGCTTTGTGTAGCCTGTATTAATTTCAGCACCAGTTGTACATATCCTTGGAATTTTATGCTCCAGTAAATGTAAGATGCAATATGGAAGTGACCAGTAGGGGCAGCATTGTGGGAAATATGATTGGATAGTCAATCTTGTCTGTCACCCTCTGCCACAAAAGGTAGACAAGCATGTAAAAGACTGTGTGTGTCTGTTTGTTTGTTTGTCTGTTAGCAAAATATCTCACACTTGTTGGCCTGGTGTCCTGCTTGATAGGTTCAACTGCGGAGAAAACACAGTATTTCGAGTGGAAATATACATCGCATTACCTAAGTTTTTTAATCTAGTGAGTCTGAGAAGCACACATGTATTTTGTTATTCAGGGGAAGAGTTAAGTTTTTGTACATGCAGTACAGTGTTAGTTGTAGAGCTCCAAACAGCTGTTGTTGTTTTTTTCCCCCCAAAACTACAGGAAATATAGTTTGTGACAAAAGTGATGCTAACTCAAATCTTCAAATCGGACAGGAAACGTGAACATCAGTGTCGTCGTGTACACGTGCCCGTCTCCTTCAGCTCAAACCTTTCAACTGTTTTGTTTAAAGGCTCTGCAGATGTTTGAACTCAGTAAAATAAAGACACAAGCACGGGGCATCCTGTTTATGACTTTTCAGGGCACAGATAATCACTCTCACATGGGAAAACATGTTGGTTAAAAAAAAGCACTTTCATATTGGTCAAAGACAAAACAAATGTAGCTGCTTTCTGCAGTGGATGCATTGAACCATCAATCAGCAGAGAGGATTTTTGATCATCATTGAAGATTTATCTGTGGAAAAAGTCCAACTTTGAAACCTGGATTTAAATGCAGGCCTAGTGCTCCTTGAAGAAATGCATGTTGCTCATCACTTTTTTTGCCAGAGTTTCAAGTTATGATCATCTTATATGTTATAGCTGTTTTGGTCAAACCTTGTATTTTATGACATTTTACATAATCTGTTAGCACTAAGAGTGTGTGTTGTTGTGTTAAGTCAATATCAATAGTTACAGACATTTTTGTTTTTGGTAAGGTTGATCAACTGCGGCCGCCATCTTGAATTGGGATGACTCCAAACATTAATCAGTTGTGGATGTGCACCCTATGATTATTGTCTGAGAGTTTCATTAAATTTTGCTCTCTTACCTTTGGCAGCTGGTAATAAAGAGTTAGCTCTACAACTTCAGTGAATATAAATTAAAAAGGAAGTCTGTTACACTAATCTTAAATATTGCCCCGTCACTGTCTACAAGATAGACTACAGTGTAACGCCTCTACAAGTTTGGGGGTGGGTGGGTGAGTGTGGACTTCTCTGGAATTATCTCCTCTGCTGCATTTTCACATCTGGAAGAGGCTTGGTTCTGAGTGGGTGTGAAGGAACAGGCAGGAGGTGAGGACGTACAGTGTAGTGAAAGATATGTTGCTGAAGTTGACGTGTCCTTAAGTTACTGTGAAAGGTGAAGAAACAGGATCAGAAGATGACCTTAAACCAGCTCAGACCCAGGCCAGAATATTGTTTTTATAAGAAATGACTCTTGCAAACTCAGTTCAGTGTAGAATTTTTTTTTTTTAAAGCCAGAGATTGGGAAATCATTTTGAGTATCTCTCACTAAAAATTGTGCTTTTGAATGCTCTAAGAAATTAACATTTCTTGATACTTCGATACTTTTTTAATGAAAGCACAAAGTCAAAAGTTTTGTCACCTTTACATTTGTTATTAATATTAAATCATTTAATTCTGAAAAAATGAAATCAATCTAATGTCCAGAATTCTTGCTTCATCTTAAGGCTGAATGACACTGGTTAGAAAGCAATAAATGCATAAGTTCAGTAATCTGTTTCAGCTTTATTAAAGGAGTTTGAATTGGGTTTGGAAATGTTGCTGTGCTTTTGGTGTCCAAAAAACAAAATGCTCCATATCTTACCTGTTTAAACAGGATTAGAGAAACTTGCGATGTTTAATATTCCACCAAAACCTTCCCAGAAGGTTCACTTTACAAGGAAAACAGTGCATGCAGCAACACGCTGATCCCCTGATTAATATTTATAATAATGCTTCATTTTTAGTTTCACATTAGGCCTGTTTTTTCCATTGCAGGTATCAGCTTTGCATTAACTTTAGAGGTTAAAGAATCCCCCCCACCCCCACCNCTTTCCACTGCAGTGTGAGGAGTGGGAAATAACGGGTAAAACCCCTACAGCAGCCCAGTAATATGTGCTTATAAGCTGTGGATAAGAATATGCTGGGGGTATTTTTGCAGTTCCCTATGATGTGCCATAGAAGTGGTGAATGCAAACATTGTTTTAACGCTGAAAGTTTCTGTTTGTACCACAAGAGGCAACACAACAAGAAAGCAGTCTTTTAATTATAGTTTACCTTAATCTAAATTTGCACATCGTAGTCCTGGGACAGTTTGGTTTAGAAAGTAGCTCTTTGTTTTTTGTTTTTAGGTAATTAAAACCTTAGAATTCCTTGAAAGAATGCATATATCCCACTGCCCTTCATGCCATAGTTTGAGACAAAAATTATCTTATGTTGCGAAATGACAAGATTGTTGACATTTTGGGCAAATCTTAAAAACAACATAATGCGAGATCTCACACAATATTGCAAGATTTTTCACTCAGGGTGTGTGTTATGAATGACTCTCAGCTACTGCCACATCAAATTTTAGTTTAATATGTGTAAAACTTACTGAAATATATCCATTTTTGCATCGGCTAGTGTTGATTAGCTTTGGTGTACACCTTGAAGTGGGTTGACTCCAAAAGTTACAGAGGTGTAGGTGTACATCCAGTGCTTACTTTCTGAGAGTAATGTTTGGCTTTTAATCGTTTGCAAGGATTCTCTTACCAAATATGTAGAGGTTGTCATTTCCCTGCTAAATACTTGACAAAAAAATGTATCCCCATTGGGAGGTGGACCTCGAGGGTAGACCCAGGACCTTCTGGAGAATTTATAACCCACAGCTGGGCTGAGAATGCCTCTGAGTCTGAGTCTCTCAGCTCTCATTATCTAAAGATAGCTAGTTCAGATCTTTTGAAGTGGGGTTCTGTGGAAAGATTAGTAATTAATATAATACCTGTGGAAGATACACAATACTATAACCATTGATATGGTTATAGTATACCGGGTATCCAAAAATAGCAGTATTGTTTTGAAATTCCAGCGGTGCTTGAATAAGTAAACTGTATGTGTATGAAGGGGCTACTTCCTGTGTAAACTCCTCTTCTACTGCCCCTCATGTGATGTTGTGGTATCAATACTCTGTAGCAACACCTACTGTTTTAGAGTGAGACTGCAGGTAGCTTAATGTACTTTAATGTAAACTGTACACTGCTGTGTTCCACCTGTTGATTTTGTAGCCTAATAAAATGGCCTAAATGTGTCTTTGATGACAAAACTTACAAAATACATCAAACAAGTTTATTTAAACACATTGCTGCTTTTATTCCTCTCATAACCGACCTATTTGTCCAAACTAAGATCTATCTACAACAGGTAACACACTACTTGTTCATAACTTTTCTACAGAACCCCAATTTAGAAAAGAAAAATGGACTGAACCTTTGCTAAATTCCTGAAGATATTGTCCCCACGACCTGGTCTTGGATAAACTACAAAAGGCGGAGGGAACACAGACCCTTCAGTGGAATGAAATCCTCTTTAGGTTCTGAAATTTTTATGAATGAAACTGTGTTTAACACCTTTTAAGGTAATGTTTGCTTCTCTTATTTTTTTGCCCTGCAGATATAACTTTGTGAAGGGTTTCAAGTTTATGTATTTTATGTGAAAAATAATTGATGTGGTAAAAGCTATATGTGGGTGTGACACGCTTGCTTGAGACTCACATTCCTTTTGCCAAAAAAATATCTCCTAGTATGACAGTATGATATGCCCTGGCTGTGTCCAATTACAGCTTCACACCAGTCGGACTAGAGTGAAGGATCCCCTCCCATGGATCCCCTCCCAGCAATGGACTCTCTTTGTGTGCTAAGCCTCATTAATTCCCCTTGGTTTATTGGGAAAGAGGCTGGATTGGCACCCTCTCAGCCTCCATGTGAAGCAATCAGGGTGTGAACATCGAAGGAGATGGCAGTGAAAAACATGATAATTTTTGTACTTTTACATGAACAAGTCTGGACAAAGTGGCTACAGTAGCAGCCAGTTGTTGAATTTGCTTCAGGGCTGTAACTTTGACTCAGCAGTTTTAAAAAGTCAGAAGTTTTGGCTACGTTCACATTGCAGGTCTTAATGCTAAATTCAAATTTTTTTGCTCAGATCGGAATTTTTGACGTGGTTGATCACATAATAACTTAAATGCCATCTATGTCAGACTCCAGTGTGAACAGAAGTGACCCACATGCACAGAGGAAGGCGTGGCGTCACACGTACCCCTCATTGCCTTCGATGTGCCCCATCGGTCTATGAATGTGATCGAAATCACTGATTAGACTCCATAGAATGATTTATTCGTATTAGTACTGTGTGAATGAGTAAACGAGGACCTGTTTCATATTGTTTTTCAGACTTATAAAACAACTCTTTCTCAAAAACAACATACTAGAGTGAAAGAACTCTACATTAGTTAATAGTTAATATTAAACCTCTACACTGTTGTTTAGTTTTCTCAACTGAACAACTTTACTATGCTAAAGTAGGCGTGCAGAGCATGGACCATTATATTCTGATGGTGCTCAGAGGCTGTAGTTGAGAGAATGGCAACAAACTAAACAAACAGTCTTGTTCAAAAGTGGAGAGGTTTAATGTTTGTCAAATGGATGAAGACCTTTGCTTTTTTCTCCTTACTCTATGCTCGATGACTGATGTCACTACTGATAAGGTACTGACTATAAATAACTATTTGACATATTACTTCAAAAATAACGAGACTTTATTTTGGGGTTGCTGTGCACTTGTTGAGGCATTCAACCCACCAAACTTTAGCTTTTATTTTCCACCCCCTGACTTCTCCAGTCTGCTTCTGTTGTGCCGAACGTTTCCACTGAAGTCAGCCCTTCGGCCTTGTGTTTTGCAGAGCTGTCCCACCAGCACAGCTGACAAAGCAAAAGAAACACACCTCGAGCAAACTTGGATTTTTGTATCTTTTGTTTAAAGATTTTTAGATTTGGTTGTAATATTAAATTGATACTAAATCTGAATAAATTTCAATATTATTCTGATAAACTCAGAAAAAGAAGAACTTTAGGTTCCTGAGCATGTTTTTTTTTTGGCTGGTACAGAGGCAAAACCCCTTTAGAGTGTGTGAAGCTCATTGGGAAGATTTATTGAAGAGCCTCTTGCGATGCTCAGTGTGGATGTGTGTGAATGCCTCCACTTCAAAGCCCTAGTGTAATATGTGTTTGTGTATTCACCTGCCACGTGTGTTTGCCTATAGGGTGTGGTGGAAGAGTAGCCCTGGTAAGCCCTGAGATAAGAGGACTTTTTTCTTCCTGTTTTTCTATGCATTTCATGTGTCATGCTGTGAGAGTTAAAGTGGGATTGTTCTAAGCGTGAAACCAGCAACACGGGAAGACCACGCTCTCTGTTCCTCAATCCAAGCGGACAGCTTTATTGTCCTTGGCTACTCAGCTAAACTTTTGTCTCTGAACACAAGTAAAGAGGACCTTGAAAGAGTTGGGGGAGGGTTTACGCTCCGCTTAAATAACAGCTCTGTTGTTTTCAGCTCCTCTGGGCTCTTGCTAAAGTTTTTTTCCTGTTAACTTTTATGACAAGTTTGACACATCTAGGCCACTGCAAGATTTTCCCATGATGTGCCATTAGGAGGACTACCAATCCTCTAATCACTCTTATTTCTCGTGTTTTTACATGTAATTAGAACGAATACTGCTTCTTGAACTTTCATGTTTAATCGGACGGGGTGGTGCCTACAGGGCCTCATAAACGCTCGATCCTAAAGAATGTGGCTCGAACCATTAAGGCTGGGGCGCAGTGTGAACAGCGGGCATCTAGCTCACATGATCCGTCAGAGGCGCTCTCCCAGTGCCTGTTGCCAAGGGCAACGGCTGACAGTGGACTGGGTCTGCCCCCCCATAACATTCATGTGTGCAGCCAGGGCTCTTGTCTGACATTCAGACAGCGTTCCCCCCACACAGTCCTCCCACCGCCTCAGAAGGATGTTTTTGTTCTTTCGGTTGTTTTTTCTGGTATCTCTCTTGGGAAACTTCACAATAAAACGTGTATGCTGTAGGAAAGCTCTGCACTTTGTCCAGGAACCATGCCATTAGCTGAAATCCCACTTAACAATACCCAAAACACTGGACAGTTATTGTAGTCAATGTGAACCATGTCTTAACTTTAGAAAAGCTCAGTTGGTTTTGATTGGTCAGATGACTGAAAAACAAATTAAATGTCTAGCAGTCTTTAAAGGAATGCGTGTCACCTGATGCCTTTCATGTCAGAGTTTTAACTCTGATAATATATAATATATATATATATATAACAAAACACAGAGTTATGGCCATTTTGATAAAATTTGACAATAACATTATGCACAAGCTCACGCACTAGCACAATATTTTGTTAATCTGTTAATTTCTCACCTCTCAGCCACTACCACCCCAAATATTAGCTCACTAACTGTAAAACTGTTATATCCAATTTTATGTTGGCAGATGTTAAATAGCTGTGGAAGGATGACTCTAAAAGTTAATCCAGTAAAGATGCAATAATGACAATAAATTTGCAGCCAATAGTTACTTTCTGAGGGTTTCAGTGAAATTTGTTCAGCTCCAAAAGTTAATAACAAATTTGTAAGCAGTAACAATTTGTAGCACTTAAAGTATGTGTTGGGGATGATGCTCAGCGACTACCACGCCAATTTTTAGCTCAATATCTATAAAAATTGACTTAGTTGTAGCCATAAGATTTCCTTGCTGTGGCAGCCACCTTGAATTGTATCAGCTCCAAAAGTTAATCAGTTGTAAATGGACATTCAGTGGTTACTTTCTGAACGTTTCATTAAAATTTGTTCATTTGTTCGTGGGATAACCATTATGACTCCGCCTTCAGCTGCAGGTGTTAATAAAAATGATAGAGTTAGCTGCATTTACACTTCATAATAATGTCAACAAGTGAAAGAAAAAAAATTAAAAGAGTTTCTCGGTTTTTCATCATTCGTGCGTTTTGTTTCTGCAGGAGATTGTTTTGGTGGAGGGCAGTCGTGTGTTTGAGTCCTGGAAGAGGCCTCCCCCTCCCGTCTTCATGGAGTTTTTCTTCTTCAATGTGACCAATGTTGACGAGTTCCTCAAAGGGGACAAACCAGAGCTTGTTCAGATCGGACCCTACACATACAGGTAGGGCTCCATACACTAGAGGCTCCTGGGCGTAAATATAAGTGGGGGAGACATTGGCTTCCTGAATAGCTAATAACACAAACTTTCAATTTGAGTCAATCTGGGCAGATTTTAATGAAACTCTCAGAAAGTAATCATTGGATGTAAATCATGAACTCAGTAACATATTCACAATAACTTTTGGAGTTAATCCAGTTCATGATGGCTTCAAAAATGGCTATAACTCAGTAGGTTTTACAGATATTGAGCTAAAATTTGATGTTGTAGTAGCTACAGTAGAGTCATCCATAACACATTCTCTGATTAGAGCAAATGAAGAACTGATGCATTAGCAAACTGTAAAATCAAATTCAATGTCTGCCCACATTTTTCTGGATGGCTTTGTGAATATGTTGCAAACACTCACTTGCAAAACTGGACAAATCCTGGAAATATTGATGAATATTAAAACTGTGTTTGTGCAGGGAGTACAGGTACAAGGACAATGTAACCATGATTGAGAATGGAACAATGGTGTCTGCATACAACACAAAAAGCTTTGTGTTTCTGAGAGAGAAGTCTGTAGGAGACCCGGCCGTCGACGCCATCACCACTGTCAACATCCCCGCTTGGGTAAGTTGTGAGTCGAAGGCATGAGATAAGTGGAATAAGTGAAAATCCAAGTGGAGTAAAGGAGAGAGTGTGTTTATCTGTGTTAAGAGCTTCCTGAGATCCATCTCAGTGCTCACCGCCATCCTGCAATATGTTCCACATTTTCTTATGTCTCTAGGCTGCGATGAACAAGGCGAAAGGTTTCTTCAGGATCTCCATGCTGAACGTCTTCATGACCTCAGCCAAGAGTGATTTGTTCACTACCCGTACTGTAGATGAATTACTTTGGGGCTATGAAGATCCACTGTTGGTCCGCTTAACTAACACTAATCCTGATGTGGAGAAGATCTTCGGCCTTATGTACAAGGTATGTGTAGGTCTAACGAAAAGAGAAAAAAGCTCAGCAGTTTCAGCTGGGGTTTTAGAAAACTTCCACGGTGAAGCGCTGAAAGAGATTCGCTTTTTGTTTTCCTAAGGGGAACATTTTTACTGTTTTTGAACTACATTCTAATGAGATGAATGTTTGTTTGACCTAGAAAAATGGAAGTAACGACGGGGAATTTGTCTTCCACACTGGAGAACAGAACTACTTGGATTATGGCCGGGTTGCAACATGGAAAGGTCAAAGGTTAGAGCTGAATCAGTCTTGAATAAATACAACCCTGCTTGTCTTTCTTCACACACAGTGATGAAACCTTACTGAATACCCTTTAAATTAACACATTTCTCTGATCTACAGCTTTATAGCTACCAGTGTCTTTCAGTCTGTTTGCCTGTTAGTCTTGGCTGCTGCATTTGGCACACAGCTTTGCAAGACATCCTGATACTTGGAATGCTGAAGCAGTGGCATTTTACTGACCAATCTAATCCAAAATCCCCATCTCTGGTCCCTTAATGGCTCTAATTGTTCCCTTACTTCTGGGAGACTGCTTTTTCAAGTGTGTTTGTTGATCAAAGCATCTTTCATGTTTGTAATCAAGTCCTCTTATGATAAAGATAACAGTGTTGATGATATGTTGGTGCAGAGTTTTTCTGGTTTGGCATGTTTTTGCCAATACAGAACAACTTTTAACAGTCTATGTATGTTTTTTGAAGGCTTTATTGGGAAAAAAAAATGTTTATTTTAAGCATTTTATAATGCAAACAAAAAGCTCATATAGAATACATTTTAATCTCATTCTGGTAATTCAAAGAAATAAAAAGGCTTGTAATTTTGACATTTTGTTGTTTTGCAGACAGCTGACTTTCTGGTCAAGTAATGAGAGCAACAGCATCATGGGATCAGATGGAAGTGCTTTCCATCCCTTATTGGAAAAGGATGAACGCATTTATATCTTCACTCCAGACCTGTGCAGGTAAAGTTCAGGACCACACCACCTGCTGCCTTCAAGTTTTATGGCTTAAAAAATACCATATGTTTCATGCATGTTTTAAAGCAGAAACCAGCTAAGTTTTTGATAGAAAAAATTGATGCCAAATATTCTCTTGTTGGCTGAAAGTACAGTAGATTCAAAGAAGGTGGACTTATCTCTGATGGTATAGACTTTACAACTTAAGCTTAAAGCACGCTTGCCAAATGCCTGGCTAAAAGTCAATCGAAAATATTTCCAGCTGTTTGCTGCCCAGTCAGTGCAAACTGGGCCAGTTTCAGGAGTTGGATCTTAAAGAGACAGGAACTAGAAGTGAATGTTTCAGACAGATGGTGATTAGAGGGATAGTCAAATCAACAGAAATGCTTCTCTAGAGTAATAGAGGAAGTAAACTGCTCAGAACACAAAGGCAAATCCTAATCAATTACTCAACTAAAATCCACAAACCATAAGAGGGCCCCTACTCAAAGGAATGGCCTGGAAGGAAGAACCAGGCAAAACCAGGATGGAGGAAGACCAATCAGGAGGCCAGCTTGGGGCCCATCCAGGTGGTTGAAACAGATAAGGATGACAGTCTGAAAGGAATTTTTTAAAGACCTTTTAGAGACTGCAATGTAGCATGGTGGAGGGGCGTCCAAGTTGTACCCTTTTAAGATTTGAAGATTTGAAACTTGATGTGGTGGACATATCCGGTTGGACCTTGGAGACTGAAACTAGACATAGCAGAGGGGTGTCCTGGTTGACTTTTTCTGAAACTCAAACTAGACATTTCTGGGGACAGAGTTGACTAGACTTGACAGAGGAGTGTCTGGTTAGATGGAGGAAGACCAATCAGGAGGCCAGCTTGGGGCCCATCCAGGTGGTTAAAACAGATAAGGATGACAGTCTGAAGGGACTTTTTTAAAGATCTTTTAGAGACTGCAATGTAGCATGGTGGAGGGGCGTCCAAGTTGTACCCTTTTAAGATTTGAAGATTTGAAACTTGATGTGGTGGACATATCCGGTTGGACCTTGGAGACTGAAACTAGACATAGCAGAAATATAATATATATAATATAATTATAAAGAAATCCTGCTGGATCCATTTTCTGTTCAGATAATTCTGTTAGGAACCATGGTGAACAAGAAGAAATACCCAAACACAAATCTCATTGGTGACCAGTGGCAACTCAAGGTTTTTATTAATAACAGAATGGTGTCTTACAAAAAGCAGTGCAAGGCAGGTAAATAATAAATCCAAAAATACCATCCAACAAACAGGAAACTGCAGGAAATTCAAGGTACAATATAGAGAAAGTGCAGAGAAGAACACTTTGAACTGATCGATAACTGAGCTATTCAAAAAACGTATATACCATCAGGGAGTGATCAGCAGAATAAGACTCCTGTGATACCATTGAACAAAGAAGTGTCAAACCAACTGAACTGTAGAAAAGAACTGTTCTTTCAAAATAAAACAGGAAGCAAATTGAACAGGGCTTATAGGCGAACCCTAAGCTAAAACCTACAGACATGACAGGGTCAATAGATTATCTAAGACTATTAGACATAACTTAACATGCTTCAGGGGACTGTCATTTGTCCATCCATAGCTACACATGCTTTATCCTTCAGTAGGTCCGGGACAGATATAGTTTAGTCACATACCTAAACCTTAGCACAATATCTTGAAATAAACACAATGCTCTGAGGATGAATAGTCTTAGTTTGGTGATACTCCACTTGGGGCAGGTCTCTAAACCATACCTGGCGTGTGAGCTCATTCAGTCCAACTTATGAAGTATTAAATTATTCATAAAATTATGCACAATCCAATGCAGTAATTAGTTGTAAACCAGCTCAGAAATGGTTAATAAGGGCAATCAGAACATTTGATCACAGCATGTGATAATGCCTGACAAAAACCGAAACAGCTAACAGTAAATTTTTATGATCTCCATCTTAGGTGATAACCTGAGTTTTTCTTTGCTACCGTTATCAGTGCACCATGGTGAACTTTTACCGCTGAGTTGTTTATTGAAAAAAAAAAATATATATATATATATATATATATATAAAGATACCATATTTCCTCAAATAAAAACTAGAATTTTCTTTTTAAAAAATCCCAATGAAGGACTTGTAATATCCAAGGGTGTGGTCAACATGAGAAAGTCATGTTTGACAATGAAGCTGTCATTGTATTGTGTCATCAGATTACATGACAATTACAACATTTCTTGTACTTCAAAGATATATGTAGTGCTTTTATATCTACATAGTAGCAAGATTGTGTCATACTGCAAGTGTGCTACAAATTTGCATACTCACAAAACCACATTTCCAGAGTTCCGTATGCAAGCTCTACTTTAGTTTGACGTGGTTAGGCAATGAGGATTATTTGTAGTCCATGACCTATTAAAGTGGGGTGAAAGCTTTTGTACCTGATGTGAAGCTAGTGTTCCTAAACTTTGGATCTGATCTTTCATAACATCTGATAACTTGTAGACAGCATTGCTGTTTATACCTGTTTATGCTTTTGTTTGCAATGGAGCCAAATCAGGTTATGGATGACAACCAAGGATTCAAGTGTTTTTAGTGCTTGTCTGACATTTTCTGTGTTAATAGTTGATTTCAGACAGGACCATTTTTGGATGATCCACCAGGATTTCAGAATCAGCGTATCTTTGCTGAGAGCTTGACCAACGTGGATGGACAGTTACCCTTTACACACTGGCAGACTGATGACTGGACCCTTGGTGTTGGGTTTCACAAATGTTGAGCCTTGGTTATTGCAAAACTATCGCCTAATTGTGGCAAGAAAACAAGAACAGAAGCTGCCACCCATGACTTCCTCTTTTTGTGGCTTGTGGAAAGAATTTGTTGGAGTGGTGTGGATGTACCTTTGACTCTGATCGGACATGTGCCAAAACCCCCTCACCCAAATGTTTCATAACACTCTCACCTACTTACACATTGCCTGATGGTGTCATTGTGTCTGACTCTTATAATGACTAAAAGAGATGCTTCCTCCCCATTTCCTTTGCAATAATTGAAAGAGGAAACATTCACCTAAGTGATATTTCTAACCTTTACACACACACTGCCACCTAAAGCAAGTACTTCAACAGCTTAGTGGGTGAAAGGTACATTAAACTGACATGAAGGATTGGTCTGCTGGTTAAAAGCAGTGCCAGGATTCCCATTTGCGTTGTGCATAAGGTCACTGCGTTGTGACCTTTGGCCTCAGAAACTGACAGCTGAGTCCCAGATGCCTCAAAGTTTTAAAGCTCTGCAGACAGGTGTCACTGTTCAAATACTAACTTTGTGAACTTTGTCTTTCCCTTAGCTATGAACATTTGCTTATAAACCTTATTTAAAATATTTTAGTCTTAAATTCAAGCTCATCAAAATACATCAAAGTTTTTTAGTCCTAGTACAGTTTTTGCATTCCTTGAAGTAAGGCAAAAAAAAAAAGATTTCACATGTTCTGTTAGTTCTCAAAGTATGTGCTGGGGATGACTCTCAGCTACTGTCACACCAAACTTTAGCTCAAAATCTGTAAAGTAGCCGGAGTTACAGCCATTTTTGTGTTTGGTAAGATAGATTAGCTTTGGCAGCCATTTTGAGTTGAGTTGACTCCAAAAGTTAGTCAGTTGTAAATGCATGTCAAGGGATTATTTTCTGAGAATTTAAAATCTGTACGGTGGTTCATGAGATATGCTGCTAACAGACAGACAAATAAATGCACAGCCACGTATGCACACAAACACAAGCATCCAAACCTTTTTGAAATGGATGACTGTTTCTCATTCCCACCAGTGCAGGGCAGAGTTCTCATTCCAGACCTAAAGTAGAAACACATCAGGCGTTTTTCTTGGCTTCTCTCACAGAGGTCAAGGGAAGGTCTATATAGTGTTGTTACATGACTGGTCGGCTGCGTTTCCTCCCAGTCAGTTGGCAGACACTGTATGGAGTCCTTTGTTCTCGCTCAGGATCGTCCAGATTCCCCCCTGTCAGGATAAAGCTGCAGTTATTCACAGAACAAGGATGAGCTGCTCACAGTAAAGCAGTTCTCCCAGGAGCTTTTGAAACAAAAAGAGGTTACGTGATCGATGGTTTTAACCACAAAAAGGACTTCATCGCCACAATACCACATTGTTTTCTCAACGTGTCTAGAATGTAAAATGTTACCATCAGGCTTTCTGTATCAAATAAATTATTACAAATCTACTGACATTCCCTTTTTCCACGGTAATTTGAAGCAATAGCACTTTAAACTTTGTTTCACAATTTCTTTGCCAATCTTAAAACAGTAACTAGAAAAAGTGTATTTTCTTCAATAATGCAGTGCTGAAGGACACTGCTGAAATCTATTGAAGAAGCTGAAACTAAGTTTTTAAAGGTAAAAAAAAAACAGAACACTGACTAAAAGTAAAATGTAAGTAAAGCAGAATGTTAGTAAAATGTGGAAAAAGTTACCTAAGCTTAGCAAAAGGATAGGTGAAAGTATCAAAAATCTAGCTAGAAGGGGCGTATCAAATCTTTTTGGGTAGCTTGAAACTGGCTGCTGTATTGTAGTATAATTGGCCACAAATCTGTTTAAACTTTTTTAAGTTATAAAAAGACAAAGTATTTCCTCACTCTTTGCTCTAGAGCACATCAAAGATGTTTCTATTATGTTGAGATTTAGGGGCAAATCCAAGTAATTGTTCCATGCCAGTTTGTAACTATTTAAGCTGTGCTATTCAGCCTGATTTCATCATGGAAGATGGCTCCACCATTAGGAAATGCGTCAAAGTTGGGATGAAGTAATCATGCTCAAAGGCTTCTTTAGACAACCTCCATGCACAAATTCATCTTAATCGAAGAACTAAACGGCATCACTTTTCTGACAGTTTTGAATGATACTGAGTTGCAAGATGGTGGTTTAGCTCTGCAGACACATTGTTGTAGATCTGTGATTTCTCTATTTTTTTCTCCCCAAACCCAGTTTTTCCTTGTTTTGGGGATTGAAATATGACATCCAGTGCAGTTTCTCTAAAAAAAACATAACTTTTGTAATATTTGTATTTTATATGTTAGTGCCTAAACTTTAGTAATTTTCACTGATCCCCTCTCAAGTCAGACTTGGTTTGTATTGGGCCTCTGTTTCACGTGTGAATATTTAGAGTTGAAATGAGGACAAAAGTTGTTCCACAACTAAGCCGTCTCTGTGCTGGCAGTGGAAGTAGACACAGAGCCAAACTGGCATAATGGTACACATTCACTCTAACGAGTTGGTTGACATTATCATCACTCTGCTGCTTGTTATGTGTAACGACACAGCAATGCGACTCTAAGCCACCGCTGTTTGTTCTGTTTGCTTTAACAAAAAGGGAACAGTGCCCCCCAATAAAAGACAAGTGGTGTGATAGACCAGGGACAGAAGAACACAGGATAAAGTAAAATAAAAATGCTTTTATTTATGCAAAATGTTTCTAATGGCTTTCAAGAAATTGTCAGACTTACAAAAATGGGGCCTTAAAACTGACCTCCCACAATGAGACAAAGGGGAAACTTAAAGTGTCTGATTAGACCACTCGACACAAACAGGGAAAAAATAACACTTAACATGAACCTAAAGTTCTTCTTTTTAACTCAGAGAATCCATAGGTACTTTTTAGACCTGAGTAACTTGGCCTCCAGTAGGAATTCTTTATTATCTGGGTGTCCAAAAAATTCTCTAAAAAGTCTAAATCTTACATCATAACATACAAAGCTCTAAACAACCAAGTGATTAAAGATCCTGTTGTTCCATAGTTTCATAACAGCTCTTCACTCTCAGACTACAGGGTTACTTGTGGTTCCTAGAGTTTCTATAGTGGGAGGCAGTGGTTTTAGTCATCAGGCTCCTCTTCTGAGGAACAAACTCCCAGTTGAGGATGACGCCCTGTCTACTTTGAAGACCAAGCTCAAGATTTTTGTTTTTGATAAATCCCATAGTTAGGGTTGACTTGGGTTTCCTGAGCTATCCCTGAGTTATGCTGCTGGCTTAGACTGCGGGAGGACATAGTGATCACATTTGTAAATAGCTCTGATGTCAATATCCTCCTTTCACTTTTTGCCTCATAAAATGAGATTCTGCTTTCCTCTCCAGGACAATCTACATGGATTTTGAGAAAGACGTTGAGGTGAAAGGAATCCCCGCCTATCGCTTCACTCCGCCGCGCTCGGTTTTGGCCAGCAAGGAGGATAACCCTGCCAACAAAGGATTCTGCGTCACCCCATCTGAGTGCCTGGGAACCGGGGTCCTTAAAGTCAGCCCCTGTCGGAAAGGTAATTATCAGCTTGGGCAGCACATTTTCTCAAGCAGTCTTTGAACTCGAACGCCCCACTCAGGAGTTCCCTATGTGTCAGCAACATTTTTCCTTTGTCCTCTCTTATCTTATTTCTCTTATTATACTCTAACATCTCAAGTAAAACTGTGAAGGCTTTCAAAGATGGAGGATTTTTCTTGTTCAAAGGAGGTTTCTGGGCCACACATTTTAATTTTTTTTTTCATTAAACAAAGATTTCCATGACACTGATTATTCCATTCACACTTTTTTTCATACTGCCACCATTAGACCTCACAGGAATGACTCACGTGACACAGCTCTCCAGCTCTTGTCACACTGCAGCCACCATCTGACCCTGACTGACCAAGTAGCTGGTGGCAGTAAGCTCTGTCACCTGATTCTGCCCTTGAATATGATTAAGAGTGATCGCACTGCCCACATTTTCTTTGTTTCACCTAATCTTATTGATTTCTATTTACTATTATTGAACAATATTGTAAATGACTGTAAACAGTTCAGCTATTAAATTCATTTTTGGACACAAGTAATAGCTCATATCTTTTGAAGTAGAGTTCTGTGGAAAGAATATGAACAATGAATATCTTACCTGTTGTACATAGCTATAGCTATTTAAACATCCTCAGTTTGGAGAAATAACTAGCTGTTAGCCTAGGATAAGCAACTAACAGCTAGTCCAAGTGGAGACAAGACCAAAGTGGACTTCTGTCATCTTAAAAAAACTCCAATCTCAAAGGTTTCATAAGGATTTATGCTAATACTATTATATACATCATTACAGTACCATACATTTAGCATCATAAGGTAATTTACAGAGAGGTCTGTGGTTATTATAGATATTTGCAAATGCAAATAATGAAATGTTTGAGATATTATTGTTTAAAATGACTGCAATCAGCTTTCGTCTTGGCCCAACTTGGACTAGCCATTACCTCATCGGTTCGGTGAGAAGAAAATTCTGTTGGTGCGTTCCGTTTGTACTTGAAATCCAGACTTTCCGAGTTCCAAGTTGGACAAATCAACTGGAATGGCTCCTTAAAAATCAAGATTCTTGATCAGCCCTGTCCTCAAAATCAAAATTGTCTGACTCATGTATGAAAAGCTGTGGTAGCTGCAGTAACAAACTTCCTGTTTTTACTTGTCCGCTTGTATACTGCTCAGCCATCATCAGTCAACAAGTTGGCACAGTGTTTGACTGCACAGAAAGCTGAGGAATCTGTTATTTGTTGAGTCGCATGGCTAATGGTGAGCACAACAATTAGCGAACCCTACTGGTTTTCCAACTTGCAAATGGAGCCGGTGTTCACATTCAGTGTTAAACAGATGATGAGAAGAAAAAGTGGTGAAAGAGTCCAAACTCTGCTGAGGTCAAAGGTTTTATTTAGCCATCGACAAAAATAAGGCTGAGCCTAAAGCATTACATGTTGGAGCAGGTACTCCAGGAATGAACATTGTGATTAAGGTCACCTGTAAGAATACTGATACAACTATGTGAGTTTGTTTACACCACAGTGACCTTGTGGGTGGTGACGTGAGGGGCCTCTCAGGTGACTGCGGGTGTTTTTGCCCATGGCCTATATCCAAGCACAAGAGAAGGAAATCTCTTACCTCTGCCCCACTTCATCAGCACCTCAAGCTGCTCCACTGCATGACTTTGTTATTGTTGCCGGTAATACTGCGCGTCTCACACAGTTGGACCGCTCTTGTTTTTGTCATCGTGCGTCTATCCGGAGTTATGCTCACAAAGCTCCTCATGTGGCTACTTATCGTGCCAGGTGATAATTAATCCCGTTGACAATGAAAGGAAGGAACTTTGCAAGATTTCTACATTTCTATTTTTGGACTGCTTTTAATCAGTTTTACAAGTGGCTTTATTGTCCATCTGTGTCCCTGTATTGTTTGTTTTCTTTGGACATGTTGACTTCAGGATCAGATTAGAACCTTTCACCTTGCCCTAATAGCGTTTTACTAAATCTTTATTGTATCCCGATTACATCAGACGTTAAACAGAAAGTTGAAGATTAAACCTTTTCCATATGTTGCCCCTTTGGTGGGAGATTTAGCCTTTTCTTTTTTTCATCAGCTACATTTCTGTGCAGAGAAAGAACAAAAAGGGGCACGTCAAGACATTTAAGTTTGGCAAATGATCTGAGACGACCCATAAATATGCACATTGACTAGTATTTCTCACTTTATCACTATTTAATGAGCACGGTGTGAACCTTCACTCCTTTCCTTTCACAGGTGCCCCTGTGGTCGCCTCCTTCCCTCATTTCTACCTGGGAGAAGAGAAATATGTGGCTGCCATTAAAGGACTGTCTCCTCAGAGAGAGCATCACCAAACATTTCTGGACCTCAACCCGGTAAGACGAGTGCAGGACCTCGGCCCATTTGGCTACTTTATAAAAGACTGTCCAGTTTGTACGCTGCTTTGTGGTATGATTTAGAAACATGATGTACTACTGCTCCACCTATTGACATGCAAAGAGTAGTGCAAAACTTTCAATATCATATGGTTTCAAACGTCTGTGTATCTGTAGTTTTAGCAAAACGTCTAATGAAGCGTGAGACAGTTAAAAAAAACATACTAAATTGTTAAAAGTGTATCTATTTAAAATACATATTTAAATCAAATCAAGAAATATAAAGTTACGCTTGATGGGAGGAGCTATAGAACCCCGTCATAGAATCCTCTGTCTTTGGTTATTGTCTTTTATCTGCATACGCTCAAAGATTCTGTTATTATGATTCTTATTGTCATATTTACATTTATTGTGTATGTCTTCACTTTGCTAACAGACTACCGGAGTGATTGTGCGTGCAAACAAAAGAGCTCAGGTTAACGTCTTGATTAACAGAATCACTGGATTTCCGTGAGTATCTGCATTCGAACACCGTACTCTAACTGTACCGATGATGTATTTTGTGTATCATATTTTATTGATGTCTCTTCTCTTCACTGTGTTCCTAACAGCAAAACGAAAGGTCTGAATGATACAATCTTTCCTGTTATGTTCCTCAATGAGGTGAGAAATAAGAGTTATACTCTTTTTGTTTTGTAGCTGCTCACATTTGTGTGGATATGGTGATGCTTTTCTTTGCAGCTAAGAGTGGTATTAAAGTTATTTTTTGCACAGTTAAACATTTTGTGAAGCTGTTTGAAGATAAATGAGAAGACTAATGTAACTGTGCAGATAAGAACAAGCTGATCAGATGGATTTAGTTCAACTGGGCTAAGTTTAGAGGAAACACTGATAAAAGCAGGAAACTGTAGGAGATGAGAGGTCAAATGCTTTTGCCGGGGGCTCGTCCAGGTACTTTATCTTTTCTCTGCAATCTAATAACCCAAGTGTTACCGTATTTGGTCATTTTTAAAGTATATTGATTGTAGTGGGAGTGTTGTGTTGTTTGTTTGCCTCATTTGTCCTTGTGTTGGCTCTGTGATGGACTGACAGCCTGTCCAGGGTGAATCGAGGTGGGGATGGAAAACAGAAGAATAGTTGGCAATCGCACCCAGATGTTGCCCCACTCCTTACTCAGTGTCTTCAGTCAGAAGCGCAAACAAATGCATTTGCTCAGCATCTTAGAGGCAAACCATCTGAGTGATTCCTAATCTAAAATTCTCCTTTGTGCGTCTGTTTTGTTCTTTGGTGCTAAATCTAGGTCAGCGTTTCCCAAACCTTTTAGGTTTTGACCAACAAAATAAGAGTGGAAGAGATTTTACAACACAACACAAATAACCATATATTTTTAAAATCAGTTTAGGACTCCTGGTTTTATTTCTTGAAATAAATATGCTAAAAACATACTATTAAGATTAATTTTAATTCTGGAGATAATCTCAAGACCCCACATGTTTCACAACAGTTGGGTCCTGAGCCTATATTGATCGTGGTAGTATCATGGTTTGGGCCTGTATTAGTTATGGTAGTATCATGGTTTGGGCCTGTATTAGTCATGATAGTATCATGGTTTGGGCCTGTATTAGTCATGATAGTATCATGGTTTGGGCCTGTATTAGTTATGGTAGTATCATGGTTTGGGACTATATTAGTCATGATAGTATCATGGTTTGGGCCTGTATTAGTCATGGTAGTATCACAGTTTGGGCCTGTATTAGTCATGATAGTATCATGGTTCGGGCCTGTATTATTCATGGTAGTATTATAATCTGGGCCTGTATTGCAGCATCTGGATGATAACAGGGTTCTGCATTAATTAAAAAACAAACTTTGCATTATGTCTACACATTCTACAAAACAAAAGGCAGAACATCTGTTCAAAACCTAATCCAAACAGGAGGGAGTAATATTGCAAAACAAAAACTAAATTCATTCAGATCATCAATTTTTTTTAAAGATTTTTGAGCATTCAGTTTGTTGTCATCCAATGTGCCCTGTCTCTTAACTCACAGAGTGTGGTGATCGATGATGCTTCTGCAGCGAGAGTGCATAAACTGCTGACGATTGCCAGTCTGGTGCCCAACTTTCCACTCTTTATCGTTGGACTGGGTGGGATTATGCTACTCGTTTTCATCATCCTTCTCATCCGGGCCCATAAACAGAAGGTATTACCCCCCACGTCTTGTTGACTCTAACTCTAACAACTTATAAGTTGCTTTTAATAAGTAATTTGTGTTAATTCACATTTGTTTTATTGCTTAACCACCCACTAATGGCACTGTGCATGTTTTTATCACCCTGTATCTCTGTGCAGAAGAAGTTTACCAAGCCTTCCTATGCTGTAAGTCTTATAATTTTGTTTTTGTTTTTGCTTCTTTTTTTTTTCTTTTTTTTCAATCTGTCTTATTCCTCGTGGCCCTAAAATGCACCATGTATCTACTTTTTTCAATACACAGAAGAGAGACAGCTTTTACCTCTGGTTTTAACAGATTAACATCATTTAGTAATGCCAACACTATAGGAATTTTAAAAACTGAAGTGTTTTTCAATGCAATGTCTTCACCTACAGTACTGGTAAAAAGTTTTTAAACCAACCCCAATTTATTTTTACATAGATTCAAAGGAGCCACGCTTTCTTGTAATATTTTTAAATGGCCTTAATCAGTAGTTCTCCAAGATTTTTAAAGATCTTTCAGAGTTTTTTGGATTTATCTTCCTTTCTATTTTTTTAAACATTGACTACTTTGAAACCCTGCAGAAATCAGGACGCATTCAGAAAATTTTCAAGAGATGTTTGGCCTGAAATTCGACCAGATCAACACCAAAATTTAATCACTTGTTACTTGGACCATGTGTGACATTGCCTGAAAATCTCATAACAATCCACTCATAACCTTTTGAGTAATCTTGTGCACAGACAGACCCACAACCAAACAGACGCTACTGAAAACATAACCTCCTTGGCCGAGGGAATAATTAGAAGCTTAACATTCCTTGAAGGAATGCATATCAGAGTTTTAGACAAAGATCATCTTGTGCTGAGAAATGATGTAGCCATTTTTTTTTTTCAAACTTTAAAAATAACATTATGCCCGATCTCTCACCTTATTGCAAAACATGTTAGCGCTCAGAGTATGTGTTGTGAATAATGGTCAGCTATTAACCCATCAAACCTTAGCTCAACTTCTGTAAAATTAACTGAGTTATAGCCATTTTTATGCTTTAAATATTGATTGACTGTGGTGGCCACCTTGAATTGGGCTTAATGAGTTTTAGATGTATATCCAGTGATTGCTTTCTCAAAGTTTCATTCAAATCCACATAAACATTGATATAGCACAAGAGGCAAATGAACACACCCAGACATGGGCAAAAGCAGTATCACACTCTTTTCAAAACACTTTGGCCTTCAGCAGGTGGCAGTAATAACGCTGGATAATTCATGACTCTTGCACAGTGCTGCATGGGACATCAGCCTTTTAAAATGAAAAGTTTTAAATGTTTTATTAAAAAAAACAATGGTAGTTTTTTATTTATTACAACTTTTCACTTCTTCCTTTTACCTTCTGCCACAGACTACCACAACTGAAGACGACACCTCTTATTCTCCAGTCAAGGACAAAGAAGATCCCAAAAATGGAAACTACATCGGCATGACCCCTAAAGGTGACCCACAAGCTTGAAGGAGAAGTCGAGGAAGGGGCGGGGAGGCGGTTGCGAAGACATGAATTAGATATTTTTCGGAAAAATGGCCAGATTTAGCACCCAAAAAAAAGCAGTTTGACATCCTCCGTCAAACACTACCTACCTGGGGTTACTTCTTACTGTTCATCAGTTGTTGAATTATTACCACTGGTTGCAGCTGACTAAAGATGGAGATAGCAATTTAAAAAAACAAAACAACCTTTTTGAAACAACTTGTTATAAATGCCTCCTCGATGCTGTGCCCTCCATCCATTTTTCTCGCTTTGAGCTCAATTCATTCAGATAGACTCACCACTTCATCAGCCGAGCATCATTTTAGGGAAGCAGTATACTGATATCCATAAATATGGTGTTTTAAAATTATTTTTCTGGTGATATGCTCTCAGGGGGTGCTTGATTAGACACCGTCAAACATTAGTAAAATTAGGAAAGAAGCGAAACTGCGAGCCGTAATAATCAGCTCAGTGTTATAATTAGCCATTATGCCTTTTTTTTTAAACTCTAAATTCAGTGTTGCAAGAACATTTTTAATGGCTAATTCTTTTCTGCTCATGCACTGCATTCAGACCTGTGCATGTCATTGTTACATGAAAGATTTCTGAGCTGCTTTTGTTCCTATCCATGTGAGACGAAGATAAAGGTCAAACAAAACACTTTATGTTTGAACACTTTATTTTTATAAAGTAAGGCAGCCTTTTGCTTCTTTTTTTTTTGTTGTTGTAAATGTTAATGTAGAAATCGTTGAATGTAGAACATCACCAGCTCCAGCTGCACAGGCGTCTTATAGTTTTATAATGAGCCATCATTTTATCAGCCATCGAAAGCCTTAATTACAGCCCGATAAATGCTTTTTATAACTAATTATACTAACATGAGCTTTCAGAAGAAAATGTTTTTAAATGCTGTAGTTGTGCCTTTAAAAGGAGCAGGATTGCTTTGTTCCTTTTATTGTTTTTTTTCTATGAAATAAGTGCACTTATCCACTTTCGAGTGCATAATTTTCCGAAAATAGAACATGAAACTCATAGAAATTTTTTTTTTTTTCTGGAAATGTTTGTTTCCTGGTGATATTTTATGTAATCTAAAAATGGAGAAAAAAAACAATGCTGTGGAATGATTCGAGTAAAACTGTGATGAGCCTCGGCTTTTATTACTGCTCCTATTTTGTCGTAACATTTCAAAGATTGAGTTCTTTCACCCCAGCTCATTATTCTCACAATGTAATCACCACAATGTATATATTAGCTAATAGTGAGATGTTTTTTTTTTCCTTTATTCATTTGATTTTATTATTTCGCTTCGATTTATTGTTTAATTCAGTTACGTTCAATAACAAAACCTAGAGTAAAGGCAACATCGTGGAGAGTTGTGGTAGTTTGGAATTAATGAGAGGGGGGAATTAACAGATAACTAGTTTGTTTTAAGCAATATACGCAGTATTATACAATTTTAGTCTAGTTAAGATGAAAGAGGATAAATTATTTTGTTACACGGACAAAACCAAAACACTGAGAGTACCACTTAGATTCTACACTGGTCTACTTTGTGCCAATTTTTGATTTTTAGATTGTATTTTGTAAAATTATTGTTACTGCTACAACCTTGAATTCCTCTGACTGTCAGCCTGTTGTAAAATGACTGTTATTGCTGTTTTTACTCTGTACACAGAAATAAAAAGTAGTTTCAGTAGATGTGTCTTGTCCCCTTTTTGAGATATCCAGCTCAGAGCATGTGTTGTGAATGAGTCTCAGCTACTACCGTGTGAGATTTTGGTTCAATATCTGGAAAAATGACTGAATTGGAGCCATTTTTGAGTTTTCTAAGGTCAGTTGGCTGCAACAGCACTCTTGAATTAGACTGACTCCAAAAGTTAAGCAGCTGTAGACGTGCATGTAATGATTATTTTCTGAGAGGATTAGTGGTTCATGAGATATTTTACTAACATGCAAACAGTTGACTAAAAGATTGTGCATGGTGAGTTTTGTTGTGATTTATTCTGTTACTACCTAACTCAATATCTGTAGAAATGACCGAATTATATCCATTTTTATGTTTTCTAAGGTCAGTTGGCTGTTTTATTATCTCACTGGTTACATGGTACTTTTAAAATGAACATAAAAGTCTCAGATTTCAACTCAGACTTTCATGTCATCAAATTTAAAACCTGCAGGGGGCTGCTCCTTTCAAGCTGTCACACCTTGACAGCTTTGCTTGAAGGTAGGATTCATCATAGAACGAGGTTCACTTGTTTCAATGCTGTACTGACAGCACTGATTTCTTTAAAACTTACCGGAAAATGCTCATATTAAGATGATCTTTCAGTAATTTTATCATGAAATTATGTTTTTTCATCTATTTACTATTTAACAATCACTTTATTATTATTATTATTATTAAAATCAACTTTAGTTACTTTTAGTTACTGTCTTAGCTGAGTCTCACAGCGGTAGCATTCTGTATTCCGGACACCAGGTGGCGGTAGCGCGCTGGTTTATATTTTTTAAGGGAGCGGGGAGAAAGGAGGCGTAGAAGAAGAACACTTGGCAGAGACGGTCGTCAACATGGCGTTCAGTTTTGGCGGCGCCACGAGTAACACAGCGGCAAGTAAGGGCATTATTGACTTATATTTTGCATTTTCAGTAAGACGGAAGATATGTCGGACATTAATCATAAGTGACATTACTGTGAGAGGAATGTATTTATAATATGCGGTAATATGCTGCGCTAATGTCAAGCTAAACTGTTGTTGATCAGCCCCTCACTGATGGTCTCGTATAAATCGACTAACTTATGGACATGTACAGTCTTTTTACACCAATGCCCTTAATTAGTCGGATATATGGTAACTCGTTTTGTTACTTGTGCACGTTTTAGTCCAAAACAAAACCACCCGTAACAGCGATACGACTCCTCTGCTAAATTCAAAAAAAGTTTAAAAAAAAAAAAAAAACTGGACTTCTATTCTGTAGCTGAAGACGTTTCGCTTCTCATCCGAGGAGCTTTCTCAATTCAGAAATAGTGTGGAGTTGAGCTTTTAAAGCTGAGATGTGATGTAAGCTGGATTGCTTGCAAATTGTTCTCACTCTCCTAACAAAGGAGGCTCGTTAGAATCCTTGTTTGTCTGACTCACTGAGGGGCCACTCTTGTCACATGAGTGC